>NC_060215.1:100922500-101222500 GCF_021130785.1 Homalodisca vitripennis
ACCTGTTGCAATAATGTTTTCCAGATTGTCTCAGGATGTTAAAAGCGACTATAATGCCTTCTAGGGCAATAGATACGTCACTACCACTACGTCTCTATTGTGCATCTTGCTCCCAAAATATTGGAATCAAATGTATAAAACCAATTTCTAAAACACCTATCGAGGAATAATCAATTGTTCTCTTTGAAACATTTATAATTTGTATTGCCTCTCACGGCTGTAACAGTATTTTCCACCTCAAAGGAATTAATTTGAATGTCGTGATTATATTTGGACTCCTTTGGGGGACTAAAATAAAGAGTTTGAAGGAGGTGAGATATAGTTTTTAAAGGGAAAGTAGTTTATGGGTGTACTCCAAGGTTCTGCCTTAGGAGCTTTATTATTAATATAATTTAAAATAGACATTCTATCAATCAGTACGGCCTTCTTAATGGCCTTTTTATCTTTACGAGACCTCTTTTATCGTAATTTTGAAAATGCTTGAACCAGCATTAATAACACGATAAAAAGATGTTCTTTAGTTTCATTTGAGGGGTTTTTTTAAGAAAAAAGTCAAACTAAATCAAAATGATTGTTATCAATAATAATATAATACTAATAATTTGCTTTTCACTAATAGATGATAATAAAAATACTCCTTTATTGGGATAAATTATGGATGCAAAGCCTCCTCGATATTTATATACTCAACAAGTTATTTCTATGCTTTCTTGAGATTGTGTTTTTGTGAAAAAGCTGAGATCCTACGTTTCGTGAAATCTGTAATCATACTATATTTTAGACGTATTGCCTATCATCTGATTTATTTCAAAGTGGCATACGGTATGAATAAATACTCAAGGTACTTAGTTTTTACAAAGTACCAAAAAGGTCTTAGCACCAGTATAATTGTCGAAAAGTGAGAAGTACTTTCATAAGCCCTAAAATAACGTGCATAGTTTCATTTGATCAGTAAAATCAATTAAAATGTATTATACTTTTTACAGATTTTTCTGCCATGCCTTTATTTATTTATACTCAGCAATGGAAGGTATCTTTCACATCTTATCTTTCTATTCTTTATTTATTGTTTAGTTTGGTAGTTTGTATTGCACTTTGGAACCATACAATATTTATTATCAATATTTGAAAAGCGTTGAAAGACTAAACATTATGGCTGTAATTCTAACATTAGGTGCCGACTTGATTTGAGTGATATAAAATCTAATCAGGGATATTCATAGCTCAAAATACTCTAATTATACATTTATGTCAATAATGCCTAGCACGACAAAAACTGAACAAGAGGATCCAGCTGTATCAATATGAATTTGCTGTTGAGCCGTTAAGTCTTGCTGACCCATGAGCTAGTTACTATGAGATAAATATCTAAGCTCATATAGGTGAATGCAAATGAATGTGATTATGGTAACGGTGTACCAGGGAGACTGAGATAAAAGTAAATTTGGACAGATCACTTTAAAGCGACCTCTGACAAAACTAAAGTCTGATTTACACTGTTGGGAAATGACACGAGTTTTCCATTTGACAGCATACGTTGTTGGCAAATTTATGATACTGACGATGTCACGAGTATTGAGGAAACATGTCTCTCACATGTCACACTCGTACTATTGTTATATGAAAAAACAGGAGATATGGTAGTGACAGTGCAAGTCTAACAATACTTTAACTTTGATCGCGATACAACTTAGGGGTATAGTCTACATTAGTGAGAACGTTTGCGCATACAAGTTCTGCTGTCAGTTTGAATGTACATTATTTGAAACTGAAACTAGTAAAAATAAATCTTTGACATACTCATAGAAATGCACACTGTTCATCCTTACCCTCACATATGGATTTTATTTTTAAGAAAAGATATAGTGTACTATATTATTTGTTGAAAATAGTTTATTTGTGGTTTGGTATATGCATACAGATTTTTACATACTTTTATGCTCATAATGTTGATTTTTCATGGTTTACAGATGGGAAACACTTTTCATCGTAGGTTATTATAATAATAAAAGAAAAATAATAAAATACTTTAGTTATAATTAATGTTTTATTAATTAAGAGAGGCCGTTAAAGTGTATCTTCTGAACAAAATCAGATAAAAGTCAAATAACATACCTACGAGGGGAACAATACAACAAGACGGAAGGAGCTGAGAATTGGAAACAAACGGCACAAACGCAAGATGCTAGTGTCTCATTAATTTAGACAGCTTTTGAAAGTGTATCCTTTTGACACAGTCTCTCAGCTAACATATAGGCGGTAAACAATAAGAGTCGGAAGGAGCTTAGAATTGGCCACAAACGAAACAAATGAAAAATGCTAATGTATTATTAATCTACGGAGCTCGTGAAAGTGTATCCTCCCAACACAATCTCTCAGATATCATACATACTGGGAACAAAACAAGACGAAAGGAGCTCAGAATTGGTAAAAATGGCACAAATAGAAGATGTTAGTGTCTCATTAATTTAGAGAGCTTTTGACAGTGCTTTCTCTTATCATAATTACTTAGATAACATACTGAATATGAATTTAAAAATAACGAAGGAATTTTTAAATTATTAAACTAAAATTAAAATGATATTGAAACTATCTTTTTCTGTAAAAAAGCATGTACGATCTAATAATTCTTATCTTACAACGATGATGGTTTATTTTGTTATTATCGTTTGAAGAAAGGTAAATATTTTACCATAATAATAGTATTTTCTCTCTAAAAAATAAAACAACATATTTTTAAGGAACTTAAATTATTGCATTAAATAAATTTTAATAGGGAGGTAAAATAGTTATATTATTTAAATAAACTAAATTTAAAGAATTGCATAAAAATACAGTAAATTCAAGCAAACTTATTATCAATATTTAAGTTATTAATCCCAGAGAAAGGGCAATACCAGTTAAATAGAAATTTTAATAATTACTTAAATAAAATTGAAAAATATGTGACAGACTTAATGACTTTAATAGTAGCATTACTATCATATATCTGAACATATAGATACTGTTTTACCACTGTAAAAGGTCAATATATAGGAAAATCATTACCAATTAAACCTACAAAATAGTGAGAATAATGATTGTTTTATAAGTAGAAATTATACTAATTATTATTAAGCGTTAAATATATAACATACATTTAGGACTGTTTTCCGTGCATAATATAAGATTAGTTTCGTAGTCAATAAGAGTAAAAACTAAAAAAATATTGGTGCTGTCATTTAGTTTAATTTGCTTATAGCTTATAACATTTATTACAAACTGTGAAATAACTAAAAGAATAGGGATCAGTACATTTCTACTTGATGAACTTTTATGGTTTTGAAACAGCTGGTTAGTTATCCTATCACAGTAAAACTAAAAAACTTTAAAACATGTTTTTCATTACTGTTTGTATTAAGCAATAGCCTTTACCCAGGAGGGTTCAATTTTGGCTGGTTTATACCTTCCAGTTGAACCCACACTGGGCACAGCAAACACCGATATGTTACTTAAATATGGGCAACCTTATGGCTGTCCAGGAGCGGCAGTCGAGATTCTTGGGTGCAAGGATTGTTCGATAGGTCTAGTCTACAGCGGGAGATGACTGTTAAGAGTTGGTGGAGCTTCCTAAGGGTCAAAGGTTCTTGCTAGCCTCAACAAGGGTGTGCCACCCCCTGCCTGCTTTGACTGGAGTGGCTGGTTTAGAGCTGGCTTCCCCTTTTTCCGAGGGGATATGACTGAGATTAATGCCCTAAATTCTTCCTCATTGATCTCGGCAGGAGGCGGCCCCTACTCCAAACCTTACCAGGATCCAGAATATTCTGTCATGCCGGAAGCAGCGCAAAGGCCCTTTTAGAACTTGGTACAATTTCTAAGCTTTTTGTCTAAAGAGGAAAACAAACAACTCAAATACAGTTTTTGATATTTACTCAAAAACTGTATTTGAAATATAGTTTGTGTTATTTATAACTTATTAATATTCTTGACTGATTCTGAAGGAATCCAAAATGGAATGCGATTTTTCGGAAAATATTTGTCACAGCCTCCATATTTCTTGTAAAACTTGAAAAAATCTTAAATTTTTCTTTAATTAAAAAAATATGTAATTTTTGTAAACTGGTACAATTACCAATTTTTTCAACATTAGTTTGCTAAATGTCGGAAATTCCCATTTTGTTTTAATTTAAAGTGTGCATTAGTTGTAATCAGTGAGTTTGTATTCTCATTTGTAATTTAAACTAAACTAAAAACGAAGTCTTGACCAAAGATCGATTGAAATCAATTTTATCGCTAATTGTTTTACAAACAGACAAGCAGGAAAGGAAAAATCTTTATACCCAATAAAAAACAAAAATTGATTTTAGGGTTGCTCAGGAGGGAACAATGCCCTAAATTATGGAACAGGAGCTTCTATAAACACTGTATATTCTAAAAAGATCCATTGATACTCTAAAATTTATGTTGAATTATTACCTGAAGACTAATTACTGGTAAGAAGCAATGTAATGGCGATACTGATCAGAGAATCGGAGGTAGAAATGGAAGTGTTGAACCGCAGGACAAACCGCGGTCCGCGGCACTGCCACGAGCCAAGAGGAGATTTCCGATTGCTGCTATTACATTGATTACTTCGCTGCATCACCTGATAACCTACAAGATTTTACCTCATCCTTCAACATTACTGGTCAATATTCCGTGGCTGCTGCACGCTTTCAAAGACTATTGTTTTTTTGTTATTTTGAAGTTTTTCTTGAAAAAATAAATTGTTTTATAGTTTTATATAATTAACTGCAATACTATGTAAATGCTGAACATTATTTCTAATATTAAAAAATAAATTTCTGAGATTAATATATTTATTGTAATACTGGCCAAAACATATTATTTATTAAGTTGTAAAAACACTTTAAGCCCCAGCAGTACATGTTATTTGCAACAAATGTAATTATTCTGAACCTCCACTCACGTGCGGATAATAATAAAAAAACTTTTTCTTGATTATTTCATAAATTAAAGATTATTTGAATTTTGTGTTATCATATTTAATTGAGAACAGGAAACTTCATCGGACCCATATTTTTGAAAATATGCTTTAAAAGTCCAAGATGTTGGAACAATATTAACAAATAATTGGGAAAAAAGTGGAACTAATTAAATTACATGTACAAGTTTGTTATACAGTAATGTGTCATATTTCATAATAATGTTTGGAAGCAGTTTGTATTGTATAAGCACACAACCTAGTTTTTCGTGATATCGATTGAGGCACCATATAAGAAATGTATCTTTAGTCTAGTTATACGTTTTTAAAGTTCTGTTTTTAAATGCATACACTAAACTAATTAATTTAAAATTAACCGCCAGACACTTAAATATATGTCAAATTAGAGCCACCTGAATATACCTACTGAATGGTTCAAAAGACTTTCAGTCTTTTGCATCGCATGACGCTGATAATACTTATTTATTAACCAAATGAGTACTAAATTGGAACTACGGGAACTACGGTAATTATATAATAAAAAATAACGCAATCTTCTGCTGAAAATAAATCTTATAAGACTAAGGAAAGAATACGTTATTAGGTAGATTAGTTTCTTTACTCCTAGCCATCGATTCAGTTACGGGTTAAAGAGTGTCCCTGCTCTAAAAATAAACTAAGTTCAATCTACTATGCATCAATAAATTAACTTGAACTAACTTGTATATATATTTTTCCTAGTCTTTAGTGACACGGTTATGAGTACTGGTCCTATCCGTGAAACTCAAACATCTGGCTCATAGGTTTAATAAACATTTCAAAACTTAAAAGCATCCTAGATGTATTATCCAAAGACGAAATCCAAATAGATTCAGGGACCCTTGCATGGTAGTGCGTTTGAGTATGAATAGTAAATTAATAGCTCTTAAAAGTTTGTATTTATTTTCACTAACGGATACAAAACACACACTTTAAAACTAATTTAGTACTAAAATTGTTAATAAAAACATTCACCTGTCATAAGATTTCATAATGTCCTATATCAGTCAACCAATGCTTCCAGTATGTACTGACGACGACAGAAATGTTCTTCATCCTAACTGAGAGGTATAGTTTGGTTATCAACGATATGTAAATAGAACTGTGTTGGCTGATGATTGGCGTAGAATAAGTATTACGGAAGTGTAGAACCTGAGAATAAATTGTGGTCAGCGATGTTACCTAGATCTGAGGGTATATTGCTGGCAGCTTCTATAGTAGTGATCAGTTCAGTAATTAAATATTTTCACGAAAAATAAGCAAACCCCTTTTACTCTACAGTTGTGTTACTTTTTTATATTTAATTTTTATTCCGAGAACTGGTTAAAATTTGTTATCAAAACTTTCCTAATCAAGATAAAATACAACTGTTTCTCCTGACAACCTAAAACATTGTTCTATTTAATTATCAATATATATTTTTCACCCTAAGCATAGGTCTGACCTGTGCTCTGCTCTGTGATCAATATAAATATTATCATATTAAGTTTGATCATACAGTCTACTCACCAATGAGACAGTCAACATAACTTTGGTAACAGGCCGACTCTTTTTTGGAGGTCAATGGTAGACGTGGCTTGGGATATCTTAGTGCAGCTAGAACACTTGAATAATGAAAGGAATAAATCCGCAAAGTTGAAAAATATCAATATAATCTCAGAACAGTGTCTTAACTTTATAATGAATCTCATGTGGAAGTTGGACGATCGTACGATTCCTACCATAACGTTCCGTCTCTTTATATTTACTAGCGATCGTTTGATAGCGAAGCCTGACCTTTTCTTTCCTTTCACTTAGAGTATACCACCTTATAAAGACACTTATATAGTTAGTCCATTACGGTTTGAAAACGAGATATTGGAAACATGCTTCTTTATACTTTAATACCGGAGAGTTTGCTTTTTCTTTTCGTTTTAATTTTAGTACCACATTATCAATTTAGCTAGCCAAATTATATTTTTTACTTAACTACATATCATTAAAATGTACTTTATTTATATTTGAAAAAAGTACAATAAAATAATGGCAACTCATATTTATCTTCTCTTTTGCTAAAAAGTTAAACATTGTACACTTGATGAGCCAATGAGAGCATCTGTTCATCTAGATTACACTGGATGGCTGCTGAGTACTCTAGATCTATCGCTGCTAACTTTTTGGGCTATCTTCGACGGACGTAGACTCCAGATTCCAGGAGTCAAGTCTGTAACAATGTCGGATTTCATATGCTGCATTAAGCAGAAGGTGAAATGGAGCTAAACTCAACATTCGCATTAAACATATGTGTTTTATAAATATGTTAGAGTATCTTTTAGATTATATCAAAACATATTGAAATTTATTCTTGAAGTTGTATTTTATCTAGATTTGGAAATTACAAATGTTGACTAGTTCTCTGAATAAAAATGAGATATAAACAACAGAAATCAAGAGTATAAAGGGGTCTAGATGGTTCTCTCATGAAAATAGTTAGCTAATAATCCAAATTATATTTACATTATAGTTTATGATAAAAGATTATGTTCTAAAAATGACAATACAGAACGTGTCTATAGCTATTTCGTTATTTGCAGCATCAGTGTATACAAAACAAGAACTCCTAATTTATCTGAGCTCAGAGAGTACAACAAAAGCAATGTAAATTGCTCCAGAGCTGTCTGTCAGAAACGCTGATTGGTTCATTAGGAATATCTGTCACCACATCGTCGTCTCTCATTATAACTTGCTGGCCTATCTGCGGAGTTGGAAAAGTACGCAAGCATACGGCGAAGCTTGATAGATTGAAATTTAATTTCAATCAAAATTTAAATATATTCAGAGACATATGGTCTCCAAAGCCTCCCACCAACTTGCCTTTGCATATTTTGATATTGATTTGCATTTTTTAAATCATATTGTAGGGTAAAATTAAGGAGAGGTTGTAAATACAAAAACAAGGATATTATATAAAAAGGAAACTTCTATCTTATGATAAGTTTTGGAAACTACATGAGAAAGTAAGCATTTTATATGGAAACCGACACACACTCACGCACGGACGCACGCACGCACGCACGCACGCACACACACACACACACACACACACACACACACAAACAAACACACACAATCACAAATTATAAACTAATTTAGTGAAACCAGGGACTTTTATCCTTGTCTACATTTTAAGTCAGGTGTCAATTTCAATCGATCATCAATTATGATAAGTGCTAACGAACTATTTTTTGAAAGTATAGAAAATTAGCAGTTAATACAACATATTGGCTGAAAGAAGCGAAGACAGTAACTTGGGTTGGTCCGGGAAGTTTTTGCACCTAAGTTGGGCAATGATAAGGCACAGTGGAAATAGGAGGATTTACTCTGCCCTTTATACCTACTGTAGATTTCAAAAGCCAAAAGTAGAGGTTTTTTAGTTAGACTTCACAGGCCTAAGCATTTATATACTTTCTTGGTCGGAGCAACAAGGAAAACTCAACTATGTCATCGAAAATGTAATTAATTAATTCGAACTAGAAGTAGACCTACAAACGCAAGACTTCAATATAAGCCTGTTGCAAGATCACATAATTTCAGGAGGCGTTACGAGAAGAATAGTAGTTTAGTAGGTACCAAATATAAAGTACGGTAAAGATTATTAAGTACAAGGTTTGCCATGAAATCGTATGACAGCATATTTTTATCTGTCAATTTGTTGAGGATATGTGTAAAAAGATGTAAGATTATGTAGATTGGATAATGGGGAGAATGATATAGATGAATCAGTTAAATTTTATATGAAAAATACGTGACAGGAAGTCATTCTAGTATATATATATATATATATAGTGAGGTTTGAGTTGTCAATGAGGTTACTATATCACGAATAACTGTTATATAAAAAAGCGTATTTGTTTTTCACTTTACGATTAAAGGATAGAGATTGGAATATGTAAAAAAAGATTTATTATGTTGAATGAGATAAGTAGTATTTTATAATATATTAATACGCATTATCAAGAATAAGTATGTCCACTGAAATAAGAATCCATATAGGACGCAATATCAATTATATTTAAAGTAGTACATTTTATATTAAGTCAAAGTTTTTTTAAATTGAAATATCATTTGACAGCAAAAGATTACTCGTTACCAATTTAAAGTAAAAAATAAATGTCTATTTGATGTTCTCTTATTTTTGAACAAATTTTATATATGCTTATAATAACAACTGCCAGAGACTTTAATGATGCAATTAGTTCCAGATAAAGATACATTTTTAGGGAACATTCAATTCGTATCAGATATCGTATACCTATTTAAACCAATTAACAACAATATTATTTTTATAGAGCATTTTAATATTGCCATTCATATTTCAATTTACAGTAGTTAAGTAATATTGTGATTCGCAAATGGTCACCCACTACATTATTCCATTAAACCTATTAATTTTATCGTTAATAGTTTCTAGACCATTAGAGCAATATTTTTTACATTTGTCAGAGCTGTTGTAATTTTATAATTAATTACAACCCATTGCATTGATCACAGAGTAGATTTAGTGCACAGAGTTACTTATACATAATATTATAATACTATTATTTAAATTAAATATAAAGTTTATATTGATTTCGATATACATTGACAAAAACGTGTAAAATAATATGTATTGAAAATATAAAACCTTTTTTGTTTGTTTTCTGTTACTGAACAGTTATATTGAATTGAAATATAATTACAATGAAAAATTAAGCAGTTAATGTTAATTTAAACACTATGCACATGTTTCTTACTAATTGATTATCAAAAATATCAGTGTAGCAAAAAATAAGATTATTAGTAACAAACATACTCTAAAAACTTTCCTAATTATCAGTAAAATAATAAAGCATAGAAGATATAAGATATCAAAGTATACTCTCTGCATTAATGTTGCAGCTTGGTTTTCAAATTTTCAAAACAAATTTAAAATGTAATAAATATATCTAGTATGTTGAAATAGAAGTGTAAAAGTACCATGCTCCATGTTCATCCACCTACAGACTATTCATGGAATATTGTGTAATATTACGTTTTATGCAAATTTAGTTTTATAAATTTATTAATTGTCTAAAAACCAGAAGTTTCTTAAACCCATTGAACGTTTTAAAGTATACAAGTATTTATATTTTTATAGTTTATAAAAGATACTTAGCGTAATTGTTTGTAATTGAAGTTGCATATTATGATAATATTTATCTTTGTATGAAAATCTAACACACCTTCTAAATCAATAGAATTAAATTTAGACGACAAAATATACCATGTATCAAATTTAAGAAGATGTGACGAGATAATCCATTAATTTAAAAAGTATTTCAACTTTATATAGGAGAATTTACGTTCAATGAAAATGCTGTTAAACAGAGCATGCCATTCATTACATTCACGCTTCTCCCAGTTCATATTGGAGCCTATTCTTACTATCTGGTATCAGTTTTAAGTTAACCAGAAATTTACTGAAAAATTACTTTCAGATTAGTGTACAAGGCCTTATATGAGAGTTATAAAACATTTATATTTGGAATCAAACCAAGAACTGAACATGCCTCAAGTTGTCAAGGACAATTTCTAAATAAAATAGTTGTAGTTGTATACAAGTGGATGGTTTTATGTACATAGGAGGACAGTAGACAAATTTCTTGAAGTATAGTTTGATGGTTGATTTTCGAAGAAAAATGGCATATTTGAAGCAAAAATACGTGAACAATGAATGAGCTGCTTCTTATTTGTTTTATGCACTCCAGGATGTACTCGACATTCATACTTAAAGTTAAACATACAAGGACACTTTCTTATGAAGTTCTTAAGTCGAATAACTTGGGTGAATCCTTTAATTATTATTTAGTTTTGCCATTAAGTTTTGATTTATCATTAAACTTTTTTTGTAATTTATTTTATCAATAAAACCTCTGATATGTTTGGGAAGAGGTCAGCTACAGGCCCTGCTAACCATTGGACTCCAGTCCAGGCTCTTGAATCTGAGAACATTGGATCAGAATTGTTAATTGCATTAGCCCACTTTAATGACAAATGTTTAGTGCGACTCCCAGTCATCATCAAATGTAACAGATCTTAATCTTACCTGAAAGTGATACCTAATCAGTAAAACTATCAAAACATGTATTCAAAACAGCCTTAAATGCCAACTATCTTCCATTTGGGAAAATGAGACCTAACAGAAGCTGTGCGTAAAAATAAGTTTACAAGTTTACACTTATGGCTTAAGAATTTTTATGTTCTGTATAAGCCTGTCAATGATGATAAAATTGTTTACGATTACAGTATATTCAGTTACCGAGAAAATATTCCAAAATATGGAGAAAACTGATCTCCCTTCAACATAAAATAATTTGTGACCATGCAGAACGATATAAAAGAATATTGTACCACAGTACAAGGTGCTACAAAGCAAGACTTTATATCTCCTTTCGCACTTTAACTTCAATTTGTTTACGAAAGTACCAGAACAGCCACAAAAGGGTCTTCAAAAAAGTCAGTGTCTATTCCCGATAAAGCCCTGAATGAATATCTACATTGTATAAACAAGGGTCTTTGTTGCGTAAATGAGATTTATATGAGTTTCAGGAAAATTTTTCATCAAGTATTAATGAACAGAGGTTTTATTTTGCCACCGAAAGCTTGTTTGGACGTCTCAGACACTAAGCTGTTTTTACTTTTTCAGATGTATGATTGCAATATTGTGTGATATTTAAGTCGACATATATGTTTATTTTTAGTTGTTTTATGTTGCCGTTTGCCGTAAACAAAACATTTATATTAAATTAATCCGTAAATATTAAAAACATAACTAGTTCCAAAATCTAAATTTTGTGGGTGGGGAACCTTAAATGATAGTTGGTAAAAAAAGATTTTGCAACACTTTATATATAGTTTTTATGTTTACTCTATTTATAGGTTTAGGTCCTTCAAATAATTTGCTAGTGACTTTTGTTCGTGCTTCAGACGATCAAAAACCTAGCTGCTTAGATAAATATTTGTTTATATATGTGGTGGTCTAGCGAACAAAGTGACATCCTAATGTTTTTGCCGAGGGATGGAATACGTATAAAATGCGTAAATTATCAATAAATAAAGATTAAGCGTTATACACTGTGAACGTTTTAAAAATAATCCCCTGAGAGCGAGAAAATAATAAAGAGCCCCTCATCAAACAATTAGACCGACATAATTGGAAATATAATGATCATCGAACTGGCAGTTATGGAAGAAATTTCCGACATTGATTTGTATAACGAGACAAACCGTCTAAGACTGGACTATTACTTTTATTAGGTCGCCCACCTAGTTTTTATAGTAGCAATGTAGTGAAATAATCGATCACAATACGAAACGACGCATAGCACAAAGCGATCCCTCTCACAGCTCCAAGCGATTGTGCAGTTCTTAGGAACCAGTAATGAAGTAAAACAAAATTTTTCAGCATATAGCAACTAGCCAGGAGGTAGAGACTTTCGCCACACCTTGTGACAGACTCATAATATATATCGTAATTTAACGTACTTAGGAACTGACATTGTTGTCTGCATGTATATCAAGGATATTGTTAAATACTGTAACTTATTCAGAACAATTTATAACGGATTTCCTTACAATTAAATACAGTTCATTTATTAGGTGTTTATTTAATAATACAAGTGTAATTCTCTTCCCGGTTTTATAGCAGGAGTTTATTGTACAAAGAATAAAAACATGGGATCACTTCAAAATAATTTATTTATTTATTATAACACGTTATACAAGGTTCCCCACCTACAAATCAAAACTGGTTATTTTGAATTAGTTTTTCTAAATATCAATGATAATAATGTTTATGTAATAGTTTCATTGTTAACCGTCTAATTAGGTACTAAGTAGTAGATGACTCTTTTTTTCAAATTGTAATGTCTGTAGTTCCTTGGCTTATTTACTGTAAGAGATCTATTACTATACACTAATGTTATTTATAAGAAAGACTGATAAGAGTAAACCAAATCACAATGCATTTTTGCAAAACACACGGACACACAAGATGCAAATGACAACAATAATTATTTACAATATGCAGGCAACGTGTAAAAGTGTATCACAATTTAATTTTAGATGAGCGGTAGTGTTAAATGTATAAGTAAAGGTAAAATTAAATAATAAGGAGAAATAATACATTTATGATGAAATGTAAATTTTATTTTGTGTGTATAAAATGTTAGCAAAAATAATATAAAGCGGATTTAATTTGTAAAAAAAGGCAAGCAGTCAATGTATTTAAACTTACTGTGGAGAACTATAGCATGATAATAGAGTACTATAGGCAGTGTGTAAAATGGATGCAACACTTCTGAACATATAGTACACAAAGGAGAAACTGATAATAAAACAGATAAATCAAAAACACGTATTGAAGGAACGAAAATGCTAGTTGGGAACAAAACAACAACAACCTTTAACAAAGCTGACACACAAAAGAAGTAACACTATAGAAACTAGCAGGACAGATTGAAACATCGGGTGGACGAGACATTAGTTGCATCAATTCAAAGAAAAAGGGAAGAAAAACATAAGTGACCGACCACGATTGGCAATCCGCCTAGGGTCGATGTAGCGCGGACTCGAAGGTGACGTCATACCACAACAGAAGTCCTGCTGATCTGCAACATCCAATCACTGACTCGCTCACATCGTCATCTTTGTCCTACAGCCCGACCATGCCTGACTGACTCGCTCGCAGCTTTCCCCACTTTCATTTAAATGACGAGTTCAAAATCAAATAATTTTGGATTTTATTGTTGTGTTGGGCCAATTATATATTTATTTCCAAATACGAGCAGATACAATCTGTGAAATTAATTACATAATTGATTGGGATGGTTAAGGAATTTCTTTTTTATTCTGATATTATTATTGAACGACAGAAATTCATTAGCCCGATTTATTTGTTTTACAATATTTATATACAATTATAAATATTTTAAACCAATTATGTTTACCGATTAAGCATTATACTTGAGTAAAACATTTACCGTCTTCGGTATTTAGTTTGAATATACCAAATTGGGAAATGTTGTCAATTCAACCCTCTGCAATGTATTGTAGAATAGTTTTGCCTGAAGATGTGGCATTTTAACAAGTATAAATTATAGCGCTGTTACTTATCAATTTCAATACGTTTACATTTAATTGATGAATTTCAAAATTATGACTTAACAGACAGGCACCCACTTTACTTAATAAATTTTTGAAATATTGGTTTGAAACAGATTGTAAGACAAGGAAAGGTCAATGAAGATGAAGGAAGATAATACTAGGCTGTACAGCGATAAGCCTTACTTACACTTTGTGATTGGGAAAGTAATTGGTTTTTGCAGGCGGGGGGGGGGGCGGGGCGGTGAAGGGCGTTAGTTAGAATATTATAAGGTTTAGTCTGAATACAATTTGGAAAGTAAACGGGGAGTCATATAAATGCAAAAAAGCATCTAGGGAATTCACATGCAAGGCTAATGTAATAAATGTACACAATACAAAAGCAACTATAACAATACTACTAGGCCTACTTAAAAAATGTGAAATACTAAACATTACCTATCCAAAAAATTGAAAAGAGAGTCTTAGTGTTTAAATGTTTCTGTATTAAATAGGCCAACAGTGATCAATGATTAAAATAAATAAATTAAAATGAATTATATAACTCTGTTACCTATGTAACAAGCTGCTCAATAAATAAAACTATTGTTTTTTCAGTGAAAATGTAAATAATGGAATTTACCATAATATGAGCCATACGTCAATATATGAGCAATCCTGTGTTTAATTGATGTGCTCATTTAACCTAGCGTGTGGTCTGTATAAAATCATCGGATCATAAAGTAAGTAATGCATTTTTAATTAACTCTATTGTTTCCGTATATGTTTTTATCCTTAACATCCTAATTAAACTACGAGCAGATTTAGTTGATTTTATTATAACAGTATTTTAGTATAAAAATAATTTAAGTTTTTATGCTGAACATTAACTACTTTTTTGAAGCATTTTAATTCTCGGGAGGTATTATTTATTATTTTGTTATTTCAGAAATACGTTAAGTGATAATAACTATATTAAATATTCTATTTATAAGTTACTAGAAAATAGCAGGAATTTAAAATTATATTAGTTTAATTTGTGTTATATCTGCGAACTTTTAATTGGTGTTAAGGTGAGAGGTTTATATAAGCTAAAACCAAGGTCAATTTAATATTTGATCATGGTGGATACACAAATAACAATATGGTTTTTATTTATATTAATTAAAAAAATGTTATATACCACAATAAGGTGAAATAACAGTATACACGAAGTATAATAGATGTTTATTTATGTTTTATTCCTTTAGCCGATACGCAAATGAAAAGTTGTTAAACAGTGGAAGACCGCAAATAAGAACTGTTGTCGGTGGGTTTTAATATGAGTGTAAATTAGTGTACATACTTCAAATTGAGTAAAGGATATCAATTGTACCCAATTCCAAAGGAAATTTGTATAATTTTATGTTCCTGAAAGCTTATAAAAGCAGACAAAAGCAATGGGTTCTTCTGGCTATGTAGTAACTCACGTAAATTTGATCAATATAAACTACTTAAATAAAAATTCTAACTAAGAACTTAATTCTTTATCAGGAATTCCTACATTATTGTTCCTAAAATATTGTGTTTGTGTTGAAATCGATGGTAATAATTGAGAAAAGACAATTGTTACAATAATTATCACATAAACTTGTAACGTAGTAGTATTTGTAACATAGTTTAATAAGAACAAACCAATTTATTCTTTATGGTGAATGCAACATGAACACATGGTGAAGTATTCCGGTATTTACTAAGTTTTCTGACTTAAAATTTCAAAATAATACGTTTTGGTTTATATTTTTGATCGGTTTTGTTAAGTTCGGGGTTCAAACACCTGCTTAACGCATGTAAATACATTGAAAATGTCCCATACAAAATATCTTTCACTGCTAAATCTATAACTTTTACACAATACTACATGAATTATACAGAATCACTTTTTACCAAAGGAAACCATTTAAATGTTTTGCAGATTACTTTCACTGCATTTGTTATACCTATATTTATGTTTGTCACATTTTCAATTATAATGTTTATAATACGTGTTAGAGAGAGAGGAATATAAGAGTCTCAATTATAAGTTATTTGGTGCAAAGTGGTCTACAAACTACTATTACGCAACTCATACATATGTATATAGCATGTCCAGTTGGTGCTCGGGTGGAAACTGTTATAAGCAATCAGCCAGGCAGGGCACGGTAATAACATACCAAGCATGGTTAAATATACACAAGGAAAACATCGTTAGTAAATACGTCTTTATCATTACATACTCATATATTAATACTTAGCTTATTACAAGATAATTAAACACTGCAACATATTACCTCATAGAAATTAATCTCTATTTTAATATTAACAGCAAAAGGGTCATGAGTTAGCTTGGGGGTTCAAAATACAATTAGTAACACATGTACATTCATTCTACACTACATAGCAATATTTCGATTACTGAACAATTTCTTGCAAAGAATGAAGTCACACAATTACCAAGTATATTTTATTATGAACTATGTCCAATAATTTACTTAGCATTGAAGACAATACAAAGAACGTGCTGGTTGACACACAAGACAGTATTCACGTCCACGCTGGTTTCCTTTCAACACTGATAGAATACACAACAAGGGTACTGCAGTTGAATACAATCTTACTTAAAGTAATTTATTACGTTTCTCTCAAAGACGTTGGTTTTGGCACTAGCACGTGTGGCACTAGCATGTGTGTTTTGTCATATTAATGATGAAGTTGTAAAAAATTACAATCTACGTTTACAAAAACCTTTATTCATGCCGAATTCCGGGTGTTAAATACCACCTCTTTTGAAAGTTTACACAATACTAACACAAATTATTCTAGTTTTGTAAAGTTATTGGGTATAAATTATTTTCAGTTGAAGTGCAGTTTCCTAGAACCAACCGAAATGTGGAAACATTCACTAAGAGAACTTACCATACTTTTCCACAAATACTCCTGATACAGCTCTTGAAACCAGTTTGCTGCAGATGTTCAAGCACAGCAACAGATTTAACCAAATCACACAATGTTAGTGCATTTTAAATTGCCCAGCATTGTTTAAAAATATCCGTGAACATGCCAACATTTAATAAATCTTTCAACTGACATCCCTTACAGTTTTAAAAATCAGGTCAAAGGAAATGTTGTTTTTTATTGGCATGAAAGAAGTACAGACTACCGCCATGGCCAACTACAGACGGGTCTGACGAGACCGATGTCAATTACCTTATCTACAAACAAGCTGCAGTCGTTTGTTGATCACTCACTCTTCAACATGCTGTTACCCTCCTCTTACTACGTTTATTAGAGTGTTGTCAGGGTCGACCTTGATCTTTACCGTCTTTTACTCTTATTCTGTTGATAAAATTCTCACACAGGTTTATGGGGACGGACATAATGAATAAAAACCAACCTCTCTTAAAACAATAAAAATAGACCTCCTCGATCAGTTAGTGCATTGATGTTTTTTAATTTCTAATTCACATTTGAAATGAGTGTTGCATGATGAAGCAAACTTAGTCCGGTTTGTGTTCTCTGGTCTGTTTAAACATATACTCCTTTTCACAGAAATTACATTGAATTATGTCTGCATTAGTGTTTGGTTTTTTTTTTTGGAAAAACTCATCTCAACATCATACGATGATATAATTTATAAAAAGACAATAATTAGTTATAGATATTTAGAAATGTCCTATAAATATTGTATTCGAAGAGTGCTTTTATACAACCCATCAATTATTATTTTAAGTGGATAGCTACAGTCATGTGCAAACTAATCTGAACAAAGCCAATTTCAGTTAAAAACAAACATTTATTAGGCTAATTACATAAGTTTTCACATTATGCATACATTTAATACTTAATGTGGCCTCCTTTTGCTTGTATTTACATTTCAAGACTTTTTGGCATTGAAATCGACCAGTTTCTTGCACATTTCTTGAATTTCAAGGTCATGAAACCAAACCTGAAACAGGGCTGAAATCATCTTTTCTTTAGTTGTGCAGTCCTTTTCTCTTTTCTTACAAGTGGACCAGAGATTTTCTATTGGATTGACATCAGGTGAGTTCCAGGCCATTCCAAGCACAAAATACCCTGTTCATCCATGAATGCCTTGGATGCATGACAGGATGCAAGATCTTGTTAAACCAGAGGATATTTTACGTGATAATCAGCTTCTAGTTTTTTAAGTTCAAGAATCACTCTGCTTTGTAGAATAGGGATATATTTCTCACTGTTCATCATTCCAGATATTGGTACCAAAGGCCCTAAGCCGAAAAACGAAAAACAACCCCAAAAAAAATTTTTAACCGGGTGTTTTACTGTTTGTTGGAAATGTTTCGGTGACACAGGTTCATTATCTGACCTTCTTACATGGGACAACTTCCTACCTTTTACTTCAAAATGATTCTCGTCAGAAAATAAAACCTTCATCCAATTCTCAACTTTCCAAAATTTGTACTTTTTGGCCCGAGCCAACCGTTTTTTTTTCATCATAGCGGCTGTTAACAGTTGTTTTTTCCTTGGCCTTCTGGCTTTTCTGTTAACGGCCAAATGACGTCTTCTGAATGTTGAGTCATGAATATGAACCCCAGCACCTTCTGTCTTTTTTAAGATCAAAACTGTTTTTTTTTTTTCAGGGTGAATTTGACTATTTCTTAACAAAATTGCATCATCTTTGGTTGTAGTTTTTTCTTTTTCTTCCACAAAAACCTTTTCTTTTAGAAGATATTGATCCGGTTACATTTTTTAACTTAATAATATTATTTACAGAGTCCAAACTAACACCACATTGTTAAGCAATTTGTCTTTGAGTCAAAGAAGTGTGTTCATGCAGGGTTTACATTCTTGCTTCTTTTCCTAGGAATTAGATCCATAATAAACTAATATCGAAAATAACCCAAGAACTCACCAAAATAATCGGAAGGTTAAAAATGACAACACAAATACAGTAATATCACTTAACCATGTGCAAACATAAACATAACCTCAAAAAAGTGTTGTAGTGATGTAGAAACAATGAATCACATGTACATAAGAAATAACACCACATATGCAGGTTGACCAACGCCGAAAATCCAAATTTACCTCTCTGTTCAGATTAATTTGCACATGACTGTATTTGAACATAAACGTGGCGTATACGTTTCGTACGCTCATTCTTTCCTTAAGAAATCAAACGAACATTCCTAAATCCATCTTAAGAGAGATAGTTCAACGTTCGACTGATGATTTAACATATTAAGAGTTACAATGTCAATGCAGTAAGACAACAATTATAAACGGTGAAGTAATAAATTTTCAAGAAAGGCAAAGCTTATTATAATTTATAAAGATTCATATTGAGATACTAATCTACTTTTTAAACTTTATATTCAAGAGGTAATTACAGTGCGATCGGTTTTTACTCACATTTATTTCAAGTAAGCAGTATAAAATTTATTTTTACATTTTATCCTGCAAGTGTTTTAAAAGTCCAAAATAAATATGCATGTGGCACAAAAACAATAATAATTGAAAGCTATATATTTATTTCATCTTCTTAAATTAATTTTGATCAATAATGGCACATTAAAGTACTGCTCTTAGTAGTTTGGAGGGTTTTCTTTGCGGGGAAAAATGTTATTACACAAAAATAAAAGTGCAGTTAAGTGAAGGGAGGGTTTAGAGTGAATCTACAAACATTAAAAAATAAAAAATAGTTAAAGAAATTGGCCTCTTGTTAAATCTTGCAACGACTTTTGTCCGTCCTGCGGCAGAGTTACCAACAGTAGCGATTGATGTTAGAGGGGGAGGGGTAGGACCCCTCACTTTGAATATTTTAAAAATGTTTGTATATTTTTATGATCATTGGATGATTAATACACTTTTTACCAACTGTGGGGGATTTTAGCTCTCCGGGTACATTTCTGGACACGTATTAGTCCGTTGTCAAAGTCTTAATTTAATCCCTAGAGAATGTTCTAAATTTCCGATACACAATATCGCTTGTGTGGTAAACAGAATATGTTTAAATTGTATGAGCATTTTGAGACCATCCAAGTCTGATATCCGAAACAAGACCATCAATTAAATGTGTATAAATGGTGGTTCTAGATCACCCCAAAGGTTTAGAGGCGAGGCCCTCAACACGCGTTATAAGTTTCATGCTAAGAGTGGTTCCAGACTTATTCTTTGTTTGAGTACTTTCAAATATCGCAGAGTGCTGAAGTTCCAAAACAGGCTTTCAGGAACATTAGGATACAATCAACGAAAATTAATGAAAATATTTACTTATTTATTCGTTTGTGTTTATTTAACAAGGTACTGCTTCTTATTAGTTACGTTAATGTCTATTGATAACTAAAGGCTATTGGTAACTAATGACTACTACGAAATAAACATTTTCTTGTTTAAATACTATAACTATAATAAACCTTTATTTCGTAGCTTTAACTGCTGAGATAAATTAACTTTTAAGTTATAAAATCTCATCAAAAATTATTAGAAATCTGTTCTGAAACTGAACTATTTGAAACACATATTAAAGTTGCAGTAAGGTCTTAATCGCCAGGACACAATATTGAGTTGGAAAGCAAGAGATTTTAGCCAAGATATTAAAAATCATTTTAAAAGACGTCTGTCCCACAGAAGGGTACACGTAAGTGCAGAAATATGGCACTTACCATACTTTTCCACAAATACTCCTGATACAGCTCTTGAAACCAGTTTGCTGCAGATGTTCAAGCACAGCAACAGATTATCATTATATATCAACAAATATTGATATATATTAGCTGCAGTTTCAAAGAAAATGTTTACGAGGCTTAGTACAAACAGTGATAAAGCAACATCACATAATAAAAAAAGAAATTACCTTGTTTAAGTGAAGACGACCGACAGTGATGTTACATTCAAGTTGTTGAGAACGATTACAAAGTTTCAGACAGCTTAGAAACTTTCGTTTGATTAGCAGCAAAGTTCAGGTTAGCCAGGTAATCGGTGTCGATAACGGAAATAATGACAGCCATAGCTTATCTTTGTGTCAGAGAAAGCCAGACGAAACATAGTGACTAAAGGTTTATTATTATCTTGTCACAGTTTGATTTTGTGTCTTATTACTTATTTTATACGTTTACCAGTATTATTTGAGAACATTTTATATTTTTTAGCGGTTTAGAATGTTCAAAACAAAATGTCTTAAATTTTGTATGTTATAATACAGTGATTGTTTAGCTTTGAAAAACATATAAGCAATAATAAAATAATAATTACACTACGTTAGAAATTTAAAAAATCCTTTTTAAAAACCTATTTAATGTAAAATTTGACAAGATAAAATAAGAACAGTTAGAAAAGCACAAAACGTTTTATTGATATATTCGATAAACCTCACTGTGAGTAATATATATTAAAAAAATTATCCAAACTATCCACTGATCTTTGTAGCTTTGTTACTGATATATATATATATATGTATATATATATATATATATATATATATATATATATATATATATATATATATAAACTTTTTATTACCACTACAATTGAATTTCATAAGCCCAATAAAATCATCATTAAGGTTAAAGGTAAGGGTCTCTTATTTAATCAAGTTAAGCCTTTAAAACTTAGCCAACGGCCTCCCAATCACCAACGATTGCCGTGCAGGCAAGGACAGGTTCGCAACTCTTCGCAGCTTGACTCTGTTATCATGCGATCACTGCCTATCTACCTGACTGCTCCACTAATGGGGTACACAATTAAAACTCAAGCATTGAAAATGGTCGATTTAAATCCAAAATTAAACTGTAAAGGGCAGTAAGGAAATGAAAAGTTGTGTTCGCAACTCATGGTATATACTGAGATGTAGTATCCGTGAAACATAATGTGTGAGGTAGGCTCGTTATTGGAAGATATATACATACATATACATATATATATATATATATATATATATATATATATATATATATATATATATATATATATATATATATATAAATACATATATAATATTTGGAACTACACTTTCGTCTAAATTGAGACACCAATAGGTAGTCTTGAAGACCCAAACCAGATGGCGAGAAGTCCCCCCGAGAGCCAGGCATTATTTATTATACCAGCAATTAAAACTCAAGCATTGAAAATGGTCGATTTAAATCCAAAATTAAACTGTAAAGGGCAGTAAGGAAATGAAAAGTTGTGTTCGCAACTCATGGTATATACTGAGATGTAGTATCCGTGAAACATAATGTGTGAGGTAGGCTCGTTATTGGAAGATATATACATATATCCCCCCGAGAGCCAGGCATTATTTATTATACCAGTCATTAAAATGTGCATTCCCAAAAGAACATACTTATTCCACTTGCTGATTTCCTCGGCCTTAGAAATAATTTCACTTCTTGCTAAATCCAATCCCGAACACATTACCACGCGTACAACACTAAATTAACTTATTTTGTATTGCTTTTAAGTTATTTTCTTGTGACTCTTTTCATTGAAAGGTATAAAGCAATGGCTTCAATTAGGCATCATCAGACGTGAGAAGTTTTTAAACCGGTCTGAGACAGTGATGGTCATTGTGAGAATACTCCTCACTAAGGTTTATCTATTTGGAACCATAGGAATACATTAAATTCATTAAAATAAACCCACATTTGTCATATGCATATTCAAGTATGATTTTAGTTAACATATATAATAGCATAACCTATGCAAGTTTTTACTATAATCAGTTTAATTAGTTGATAACTACAATACAAGTAAGTATTTTAAGGCAAATTGAGATTTTGATTTCTAAAAATAAAATATCTACATATAATATTATTACATAAGCAACATCCGGCAAAGTATATTGCAGGTCATAAAACATGATTTATAGACAATAATTACACAATAATAAACCGAAATAATTCATACGGTTGAAAGTCCTGAAGTATATTTTGCTCACTACATTTTATTTGTGTTTACGTATAGTTATAAAAACAAATTATTACCTACATTTATTCAAGAATCCACATTATTTGCTTGAATTTACTGATGTAATTGACTAATTTCTCTTCAAGAATATAAAAGGAGATCATTTATATGATGGTATTATTGTTCACTCCAACACTTGGGTCGTCTAATGTAACATAAATGGGTTTAAAGCTTCATTTTTGTTATGTGCTTTTTATAAGAACCTATTTTTATATGTTAAGTCCAAGTCTTACGTGGGTAAACAAAACAAACTTCTATTACTGACGGCATCTTATTGATTTTTAAGCAAACCAGTTAAAATAGAAATTTCTTAGTAAATGACTCGGCAAATAATAATAAGATTTCGGCGATTCAAATTAAAATAACATCGGAGATTCCAAAGATCTATAGCTAATTATGATGCTAACCTGTGACTGGAGGCAATAACCTCTTGTCGTATCTTGTCTGCTTGAGGAGGTTGTCTAGGATCTCCTTGTCAGATCTTCCATTTTCAAATCTGAAACAAATATAATCTTTTTTAAATAAATATATCTCTTATACCCATCCAACGAGAACACTTACTAAAGAAGTAAGCCTTCTTTTTGAAATTAAAGTAATAATAACATTAAAGTCTTTTTCCTAGCATGTTTATGTAAATACATAGTTAAAATTACATTAACTTAACGTTTTATACTAGTTGTCTACATCGTATTTAAAAAACTGCTTGAGCTTCGTTCACAATTAACTGGAATGAATGCCTAGAAATAGTCAAACATCAACATTAAACCAATCGCTGTGCAAGTTCCGTTATACTTCTTAAAATATAACTAGATTTGGCAGAAGGCTATTCTTGTCTATCTTTAAAAATTTAATGGATATGTAAAATTAAAGCTAAATTCCACCAGGTCTGAAAAGAAATACACTAGAAGTGCTCTGCCTGTTAGCAAGCGGACGAACAACTCTCGTCTTCCAATATTGTGGAAACTCAATTACTCCTGTATGCTCAAGATGTGCGATAGTTTCAATGGCGAAAGTACCAATCTTATCAGTTCAATATATCATCCATATCTACTGACCTGAAATTATGTAAGTTCATTGGAATTTTAGACTCTAATCTGGGGTTTCTTTAGTTCCAATACTCTTACTCCTGTTACGCGTTTTAATTATTCCTTGAAGCCCGACAGTTCTTAATGTGATTCATAAATTAAACCAAGTTAAAGTTTCTAACTAACAACATGTGCAGATTTTACCATATACGTATGTATAACTGTATCCCTCCAATTTTTTAGTAACTCATTTGTGCACGAGTTATTAAAAATTTGTATAAAAATACTAAGCTTTCTTATGCATGGTAATATTGCAGTTACAAATTGCAAATTTTCTGGGGTTTTCTTACTAATTTTGTATGTGAGAAAAAATGTCCTAGTTTACAATTTATAAAAGCGTTTATGGATTAATTTTATGTCATTCATTTTCCATTTAAACAGTTCCATTTTCAATTATAAATGATCGACTTTATTACGATCGAAAAAATGTCCAATGAAGTAGTAATGACAAAATAACACAGCTATATTTGTATTAAATAATAATATCTTATCTGTTAATCATTTTAATAGATCTTTAAATATCAATAGTCGTTAAATACAGTGTCACAGCAGCACTACTGCTCTTTAACAGGGGAGGGTTTAGTGCTTTATTTTTGTAGACAACCCCGTTTATAGTAGTGGTACAGCAGTAATTAAGAAGAGATGCATGATGCTGTGAGAACAATCTTGAGGCCGGTGTACAAGCAAATACAAGAAGAAAACAAGGCAAAACATCCTCCTTTATTTGAACAAATACTGCAGACTTTTCAAATGGTAATTCTTTTGGTCAATATACCGATGTAATTATGTATGTATATATACACACAGATTTTTATTTTGTCTGGGAGCAAACAAAAATTCTAGTTCATTAATTTTTTAAAATCAACTAAAAATCATAAGCCTTTCTGAGTCGTGAAAAACAGGTACAACCGACTGTACACTTCCCACAGTTGTAGTCACCTTGATTCACCATGAGATATTCTATCACTGCCTCGTAGAACCCTCTGGTGGCATTTCCTCTAAGCAACTGATGTGTGAGACCTAAACCTTATCATAACCTCAGCGCTCCAAGACAACACAATTGTGCTCCAAGTTATCGAAAAAGATACTACTTACCACATTTGTGGCCAGAAAAACATCCACTGTCTGAGTTTTAACACACAGATTGTCCTATATTTTGTAGAACCGAATTGTGTTTATGACATCTCTCATCAGAGTCGAACATGTGGCTGTGGCTGTCCAACCCGTATTGCATAAAGCTGCCACCACCACGTTATGACATTTGGTATGATCACCATGCGCTATGTAGCATCTCTGTTTTATATGAATAGCAGTTTCCTTATACAAGACAATCAAATACGGTACTTGGAAATTTAATCCTTCCTCTGGAAGTTCGGTTATAAAGGATTCTGAAGTATCTGATCAAGTTGAAAGTAAATGTTCCATTCCCACCATACGGTGAAATACGAATCAAGATTCTTCATTCTCCAAAACAGGATATCTTGGAAATTAACGTACTTTATAAAGTGTTGATTTTAAAAGTTACAGTTAATGGTATAAGCTATCATAACTTAGTGGGATGGAGTATGACAAAATTATTGAAGTTCTGCTACCAACTAAAGACAAGCTGCTTCAAATGCTTCACCCACGAACTGTATGAAAATCCTATTCCAATACAGCAAAAAGAAGAAACTATAAAAAAATGGAAATTATTGATTTACTAGTTGTTAATAAAAAGCCGAAAACTTTTTTGTTCAACCCACCAAACATGCACTTTGAGGGTAAATAAGATTCTGAACAAATTGTGTGCCCATACACCAATGATATCACATCCAGCATTCTCTACTCGAAGCTGCTAACGTATATGAGAAACCTATCCGGCATTCATAACTGTGTAAAAACTTTAGGTTTGCTAATAATTCTTCTAGGCCCTTTGCAAGAAGTTTTTGGGTTCTCCCTTCGTACTTTAGTTGAGTTGCTTGGGTATGTCTAGTTGAAATAACTTGCACGTAAACTCGTATCCCCCCGTAACGTTGGAATTGTCAATCGGAATCTAGGGTGTAGAGAGAATGAATGAAAGTAACACAAAAAGATGTATCAAAGGCGACATAATATTGAGCTTATATTGGTTTCAATTGGTTCAGTTTGGAAATTAGAAAAAAGCTATCTAGGTAATAAGGAAATAGAAATAAAAGATTGCTATATACTTTCCTCATCGCTTATAATATTTGACCAAAGTGAGTGCGACTCCAAGATTTAATAATTATTCACAACCGTTATATACCTCATTTTGTCTACATTTTTTACATTAGAGAGCAACCTCAACGAATAGCTAGTGGCTAGTATTTGGATTACTCTATTTGTTCAAGAGAAGGAGCTTGGATTACTGTAATGCTACTAATGAAATGCTTAATGTGTTTCCATTACCTGCAAATTAATCCTAGGATTTTGAATCCGTCACTCTATTCAATGCCGGCTTTAGTTAAACTTTTGTGGTCTCCATTTTGAAAATGTTAAAAGTATTTTGGGTTATCCTTCTTTATACTAAGTTATACATCTTTAAGAAGTAAATTCTTGCAAAAGTACGATTACGTAAATTTGGGTTTATTGATTTCCAGTTTTGAGAATATAAAAATATCTATATGCCTATCATACTTAGAATTATACATATATGAATTAAGAATGATTTGAGTTTATTGTTTTTGTGGTTGGTTACAAACAACATAAGGTATTACGAAAATCACTTGTATGTGTACTTCAATATCTAAGTCAAAATAGTTTAAACTAACACGATTGCAAATCTAGTACATTGTTGCATGTCCTGCTGTAGAAAGAGATAAGCCAATTGCTCGCCATTAAAATAGCGTGCAATAAATTTCAAATGTTTGCCAATGGTAATTGATTTAATAAGATTTAAAATCGATGAAAACTAGTATAAAATCGATCAAGCATGACTTTTAAGTAGAAATGTGACTATGCTTTCATCATGACAGCATACTACAGGAAAAATGTTGAAGTTGAAGTATTCACAAAATAGCTATACAAAGTGATTAATAACTATGAAAAATAGCATTCGTTGTTTGCTAATAGTAAAATATTATTACTATTATTATGTACACTCCTTCTTACTGATTAATTCTGTTAAATTGCATTTCCCAGTATTAATTTGTGTTTATTAATATATTATTTAAACATAATATATGTTATGTTTTAAAATTATTCTTTAATAACGTATGGTATTCTGCATGGTAATCAATTGGTTTCAATTGATATTTTACAGTTTCTTATTTAAAGTGAAAATAAATGTGATATCCTTTGCTGTATTTTTAAGTATCACTTTTCAGTATTTACGCAAACCTAAGTGACCCTTATACTATAAAGACGACTGCTGTGGCTAAGCAACATTATAAGTGAAACGAGTGGAACCCCTCCGCAATACCAGAAGAAACACGAAGGGTTATTAGTTCATGTGGGTCAACGCTCATATTTTTATATAAGTTACCTTTTATGCTCGTAGGGACATATTTAATTTAATCATAGTAAAATGAACTTGTCATAGTCAACAAATAAATTATAATTCATATCTACGGTAGTGTGGTGGTTACATACATTTGAACACTGAACAACTACTATCATGCTCCCTGATTGATAAAACGACAATTTATAAGGTAACAAAATAGTTCTTATCAAAAATAACAAAACTTTTGAAGAATAAATCTAGGTCACGGCGAAAATATTAGGACAAGAATGGGATATCTGCAGTGAAAATCGATATGAGCTAAGGAAAAAACGACAACATTGTCGACATGCAACGCAGTAGGGAGTAATGCTGTATAATATGGTGCCAGCACGCAGCATGGTGCTTATCGTTGCACAGCATCTCTCCGGCATGTGCTTTATAAAATGCTTGAAAACTGCATACATTTATTAGTGAAAAGTTATTTCAGCTTAATACTAGTTTGAAGGGAATAAGTGGGGGAAAGCGAGGGCCCGGTGGAGTAGCTTTGTAGTCGAACGTCTTCAGGTATCTGAAACGTTGTATATATAATATCTGATGTGGTCCAGTCAGATACTCGAAATAGATACCATTTGAAAAACTGAGAGAGAGTTTTACGGTTGAACTGTATCATGACTATATTCCATAAAATACTTCCGAATACCGAAAATGGTATACGTCTACAATTGATATGGCTAGACTACCCCACTAAATGTTTAAACGTTCACATAATGCGTGTTAAGGATTATTTAAAATAGAATAACTCGGAAGACATGAAAAACTGGCACATCGTTAAACAGAAATTACAAGGAAGATATGCCACTCTTCATAGAGAATTAATTACAAACTCATTGGGGTCTAATAACAGAAGCACAATATGCTGCATTCGATACAGACCTTACAGGAAACTTAGAATCGTTCACAATATTAAGCATATAATAAGATATTTTAGTTATTTATACTGCAAAGCTCATCACTGCATTAAACAAAAGCTGTAGTTAAGTAAAGTAGCTCATTAGGTTTTGTTTATCTAAGAGTTTTTGTTGTTTCAAACTAGATTTAAGAGTTGACCCAATAGTAAAATCGAACTAACGATTCTTAACCTGTCAGTCCGACACACTTTCATTGCACCGGTTAGCAAGAGAAAGGATAATTAAAGTAATAAATGTAGACATATGCATGTCGCTATTTTGTAGAACGGAATATCTTAAAATGAAATTGTTTCCAATAAATATATTTTATTCTACTAGTAAAATACCAAGTTCATTTCTTTGTGTTTTGAAACATAATATGAAAAATTTTAAATATTACACTTAAATGATTACAATTGCTAAAAGAGAATTTCAACCGTACAACACAAAATGTAACACAGATCTTTGGAGAATTACAACAGAAATAAAAGCAGAATTGATATGAGTTTTGAAGGTGTGTTTAAATATTTATGAGATGTATAAGATATTTTTTGAGAGCATGTATGTTTTTATAAATTTTCGGTACAGTTAAAAACTTCATATGGTTAACGACATAGCAACAGCGTTCGTCGAACAGGCCACCACAAGGATTTTATTGTGAGACTGGGTGTCGCTCTTCAATTTGGAAAATTAAAACCTTCAAAATCCAATCTCTTCTGTCGTAAGGTACGCTAAGAATACTTCCAGCTTTATTTACAGTTGTATTTCGTATTTTCCTTATACTGAGACAAAATATTGAAGTGCACATATGATAAATTAAAACTAAATATAATAAAACTGTAGAATATTTTTTTCATTTTACGTTCCAAAAGCGTTACTGAGTATATTCCACTGTAATTAATTGGCAGTCTTTTATTGCAATTGATGTTTAATAAAGGTAAGAATAATTAAACAGTTGTGATTTTGAAATTTGAGGCTTAACACAAAAATATTTATCTATTCTTAGGAGTAGCCAAATAAGAAGAAAAAAATAGCAACCATCTATTTCTGATTCATATATTACGTTGAAAGGAATGGTATAAACATAGGAGTTATTTGAGCAAAAATATGGCACAACTCGATAAAATTAACAGGCATTCAAATCACCTAAAACTTGTTATGAATTGCTATATATATAGCAAACTGAGATGGGCAGGTACAGATATTAAAAATATGTAAAAATGGGGTCGCTGCTGTCCATAGATTAAAAAGATAAGAACACTTTAACCAACCACTCTTTTAAACTGAATTTATATTATTATATATAAGGTTATATTTCTTACACTTTGATTACTAGAATGTAGAGAATAAAATGATTATGAGGCTACATATATTGACTATTATTGAATTTCTATCTTATATTATATAATTTGGTATAAAAATACTAAAAATGTAAAAGTAAATTGTTTTAGTTGGCCTATATAAAAAGAGGTGCAAGAAGATTTGGATGTGTGCATTGCATATATAGGGTGTAAAACTCGTCTGTGGCCGATAGATAGTAAACATGATATCAACTGTTTTAACGTGTTTTTATGCCTTGAAAGCATTCGTAGAGCTATGATTTTATAAATATATGTATAGTCTCTCTCTCTCTCCTCAACTCCCGGGTTCCCCTCTTAAATTGCTTAACTCCGTCTTCAGTTCCTTGGATCTACTCTTCTCCAGGTGTCCTCACAGTACTTTTATCTGATTTAATACTGACAGTTATTTACCCTGATATATTAAGTTGATACCATTTTAAAAGGAACTCACGACAATTCGGGTAATGCAATTTGTTGATGAATCTGTAGTCATTTATTTCTTAAATGGTTAGTGATTTCTTCTCTTCCAAAGATCAAAGATAAGGAAATTTAAATTTTTCTCATCTGACAAAAACTTATTTTCCTTAAGCTTCAGTACAAAATTGTTACGACTAAGTGCGAGGGGACTTTAAGGCTTTCCGTACCAAAAAGTTAAACAAGATAAGATAAATCAAATATTTTTTATTTTACATTTTATTACAACAGCATGCATAAAGTGACGAGTAAAAGAAATGTCTAAATCTGTTGTTAAGCCAGCTTTTAGATTGAGGGATCCTCTTAAGTTGAATATATGTCATTAATATCCCTATAGGCATAACGTGTTAATTTCACTCATGGTCTGACAGAACTATTTAAAGTGCATTTTGATGTCAAAACGAGGGCTCGAAATCTTGACTAAATTTATAAAATTATTCCAGAATGCTCCTTAATACACATTTTCTATCATACATCAGCGTCTAAGGCATATTCACTATGCCACAATTTGATGAGACGGCAATGCACTAACTGTACAAGGTACGTCCGTTAGTTTGATTTTAAACGCTTAAAGTTCATAAAATTATTTACACGTATCTGTTTTAACGTTTAATAGATGTGTAGTACTTTTAGTTTGCCGTGAGTACTTCCAACAAAGAATGATTACACAGTGCAACGATTATTTACCGTACATACCATGAAAGGTGATTCTATGCAGTACAATTAAAATAGTTGTCATTGCGTTACACCTATACCCAGTCATAAATGTTACAAATGGTTACTTTCTCATATACTTTTCTCGTTCTTCAGAATATGGTTTTACGTAGAACTCATTAGAGTGTGTAACATTCAGAATATGAAAACTGCATTGATATTGATATTCAAAACACAAAATATAAAAGAAGATATTAGATTGATTTATTGGGGTGATGTACAAATAGATAAGGTAGTTTAATTTGGTCCCTTCTGAGTCCTCAAAAACTACCATATTAAACGTGAGTTTACTCTTTATCTGATCAAACTCATTGCCTTTGATTACATAAATAAAAAAAAATACCCTGAGTAAGTTTTTATAATAACAAAAGATGTTGAGTAAATAGTCATACATCGATAAGCTGTGAAACTTAGTTGTAAAACAATGAAATAATAAATCATACTACCCTTTTCTTCATTTTAATTAATATTTTGAAATTGATCACCAAAAATTTAACTGACAGCTTTTAATAATTGTGTACTTCTTTATAACCTTTTGCAAACATATACAGACAAGCAAATTAAAAAGACAAAAGGCACAGGATCGCATGAGTGCAAACAGTAACCTGTTTAATGTGCCAGTTAACGTGGACACTTTCGAGACCTATAATTGGTCGTAATGGGAGACAACAATGAGCAAAGGCTCCAGGGAGCCAATCAGCGGCCTGCTATGACAGTATTGATGGACGGACTATAACACTGCATCGATCTAAGCCGTGCAACCTAGCAGAAGTCACGGTGTTCCAGTTGTGAATATAGAGTATTCTTGTGAGCTGACTCCACTTATCGTTAGTGTTAAACGACGACTATAACTTTGAATTGACAAGAACCGAACCTGACCTTCTAGAAGTCATGATGTTCTAGTTGTAAATATAGGTTATGTTTGTCAGGAATTGCACTTGGTGGTAGTGTCGGACTGACTATAACGTTTATCGACCTAGACCGTGTCTGACCTTGCCGAGGTCACGGTGTTCCAGTTACGAATCTATAGCATCGTGACTGTGAGATTTATTCGGTTTCTGTAACAAGTGTACTTATTACAACGCTGCATTGGCTTGAACCGTGTTTGACCTTCTAAAGGTCACGGTGTTCCAGTTTCAAATCTTGTTACTGTTAAACTAATATGCTTCTAAGTGAAAGACACGTCAATCATGTTTTAAGTCTCATACGTTTGCGAGGAGGGATTGTATCACACGAATATATATTATATTTACTAAAGAAAGTGTTAGTAGTCTCACTATAGTGAGCTACTAGTGAAGTGTATAGCATAAGGGATGATACAGCGCTTTGGTACCTGCAATATTTATGCATTTATTTCACCTCCTATCTACTCATAAAGATTGATGGACGGACAATATGAATCTTCTTTGGCTCTATTGACCTTGTTCAAAAAATAAACAACAAAATTGTTTATATATATTTTCTTTCTTTTCTTACATACATAAATGTTTTAGTTCTTGGTATATTTATAATTATGAACATTGAAATCAACCACGTATTTGTGTATAACTGTAATTATTTCAATTATTGTTGTGTCATTCCTAAAATATATTAAGAAATTGTACATAGAAGGTCTTATTAAATATATTCAATAGCCCGTATTCGTCGAATGTATAAACATAATAAGTATGGAATGCAGCTGTTTAAAGAATAGTACTAACACATACAATTGAGGTTATCTAGATAATTTGTCTCATTAACACAATTAATTCTTGTCTAAATTTAAAGGTAAATACAAAAAGATCAATGAGGATGAACAGAAATCGAATATATTTTGTTAGGGAGTGAGCAAAAGCTTTCTTCCAAATGTCAGCTCCTATAATAATAATTTCATTTCACTTTGTTAAGGAGATTTTAGCTTTTTAGCGGACTTTATCTGTCCACTTGCCCACCTACAATAGTCTTAGAATCTGAAAACATTGTACATATGTTTCTCATGGCCCAAAGAAGAACCCTATTGATTGTAGAGTCAAAGAGTAAAGGGGAGTCCGTCCATATATCTGTCAGTTACCTATAGTTTTCGCTAAGTTCTGTCGGATCCTCGGTACTCTTTTGTATTGGTTTATTAAATAAGTTAGTATTAAATTTTATTAGAGAAATAACAGGTATAATGTTAACATATCCTTGAACTGCCACTTCAAGAAAATAACAAATATTTTATTGCACTACTGTAAATTTGTTAGTGATCAAATAAATATATATTTTTTATAGAAATTTGTACGTGAATATTGAAATATTAAATAATTCTTAATTATGTTAAATTTACAACAAACGAATAATAGTTATTTAATTTATTAAATAAACAAATCTTATGTAAATCGCACAAAAGTACACAATACTCACTTCATCACCCTTCCTCACATTTCGTAGACAGAAAAACATAAGGCACGTTAAATAATATATTTTAATTTAAGTAAATACATAAAATTTATTTGAAAAATGAACTAATTATATATTAAAAATTAACTTTGATGCTTCAAGGTTTGGTTCAGATGGGTCATTAGTTGGAGGATAGTATAAAATGGAATAAAGACCAAAAATACTTCAAGAGCTTAAGGAAAGACTTTCACCGCAAAAAGTCTGTCAAATTGTACAGTGATTTAAATCTATTTAAAAGAGATATAGGAAGTATGATACTGGTTTATACAATTCATTTTGAAATACAGTTTTCCCCCAAGTTCCATCAGTTGAGGATTAGATGTAAACCAGTTTAATTGAAGCACTTGTGTGACTACAAATATTGAACTTGTTAGGTAGGAATATAATATATAATTATCTAGCTGAAATATACAAAGCTCGTTGTTTTATGTATAAAAACATTCATATATAAAGTTATTGTACTCCAAAGATAAAATCATAAGCAATAATACATCTTCAACTTTAATTTATAAAAGAATTTTTTTTTAATAAATTACTTCTTTATTCCTTAAACATGTTTCCTAAAAAGTTAAAAATTTTAAACCTGGTTTAAGTCCCGGTATCTTCAGTATTATTTTTAATTTGTCAGCAGAATTATACCGCAATAACGTAAGCTATATTCTCCTCTGGTGGTAACCGTACCCACCCCTTCCTCTGTTATGAGCTACATCCTTTATTAGTTTCCACTCAAGATCTGTTTAGTACCTAACAGTACATCTATGAATGCTCCCTCGAGGTAGAGATCCTGGTACGCCTCTTCTCCAATTGGATTTGCATCATCTCTAAGTCGTTTCTCTCATTTTAATTTTCAGGGTTTAAAGTTTTGTTGTATTTTTATTGAGTTGTAGGATATGCGGCAGTATGAAGTTTACATTACTTTTTTTAAGTTTATTTAACTTTTTCTCAGTAAAATAACTATTATCTATCCACTTTTGTTTTTTCACTTTTTTCAGATTCAAAGTGATTTTAATATTTGAGAATTAAAAACAAATAACACTTTAAAACCCTTTTAAGATGATTTATAAGAACTTAAAAGATTATAAGCTTGTGGGGTATACATTCAATATTTATCATATTGAATTACAGTGTTTTAAGTTTGAATGCAGAAATTTGGAAGAATGGTTTCATTAATTGTATAAGTTTTATTTGTGTTACATACTAACGATATTATTACACCATTTTTAGTTTAATCTAATTTTATTTAAGTAAATATTATGAAAAAAAAAACTAATATCATAACTTATTTAGTGACTTTTATTTTCAGATCAGACATTTAGGGTAGAGCGTGAGTATTTTGAAGGATATAAATACATATATAAATATATAGTAATCTGTGAAATGCTTTGTTGTGGGGGATATATACTTGGATTATATATAATTTAATTAAATATATAATTTAAAAATTAATTCTTGTTTTTTATTGCGAACAAAGTCATAATTTAAACATTGATTTCAAATATACTTTTACAGTAAGCGTACGAAACATGATTAGAACTTAAGCAATAAATTCAAAACATGGGTTCAATATATTAGAAATATCACTGTAGCGATTTAGTGGAGATATTGTAAGCAAGCTCATTAACAACAACAATTAAACACAATTGTGTATTATGAATAGGTATCTCCTTCGATTTAGGTCTTTCCAGCACATAATGAAAACAATGAGTTCAGCAACAATCAAAATTGAAAATCAACGTTATAAATACAACAATTTATTTTAAAGTATTGTCTTTGTAGCATTTATACAATAGTATACACAATATTTGTACAATCCATTTAATTGTTCCTGCCTGTGCTGCCATGTGTTAGTAAAAATTCATTCCATACTTATAAAACAAGTCATTGCCTGATTTTTTAATAATTTAGTTTCTCAGTGGAGCAAAATTCAGTTGCATACTTTTTGTTGATATAATTTTAATATTTTACTGTTATTTTATTTTGTTTTTTCCTCATTATGTATTACGCAACGAATTTTCTGTATATCTTAAAATACTGGACTTAAATCTATTTTAAAGTCTAATAGATTTTCTTCAACAAGGACGTGTTTATTGACTACAACCAAAACCATTTACATAAGTTATATACATTTTTACATTTTTTATATTTTTACTTTAATGATTGCCAAATTATAAACAATATGCAATGAATTGTATATTTTCATTTTAGGTATTACGAAATAATTTGTGTGAACATCTATCTACACAATTCTTATGTAATACTTCCAAGTAAAAACTATAATATGTATTCAGCTATTTTATATTTGTGCATGCATTAACCTAATGGTTGCATTAGGTCGTGTGTACGGCTATTAAAAATTAAAAATAGAAATTAAATGTTAAATTTAAATGGTAAAACTTATTTAATAACTTAATAATGGAAACAGGTAACTAACTAACAAGTAACTAGGCGTAGTGAGATTAAAGTGGAATGTGCTCGCTTGTTTCTTTGGTCTCCAGAATGTATATAAATGTAAGTTTGGAGCAACCAAAACCGCGATTATCTTTTGGTGTCTCATACGGCTCATTGTACTCACTTGTGTCTCGACCTCAGAAAACATTGGTCTCAGTCTTTTTGGATACATATTTCAGAATTTCATATTTCTAAAAACTATTTGCATGCACAAAGAGATCCATTTTAATTTGATACATCTCAAGAACATGTTTTAAATGTATTCATTATGTTATTGTTTTGTTTTCAGAAAATTAAAAATTGTCTGTCGAACGCCCAATCCATAAAAAGGCTAAAGACTGAGGTTTCCAACTACAGACCAATTAGTCAGCTTTCTTCCTTTGATAAAGAGTTTGAGATGACCATTCTGGCAAGACCTTATCGATACTCTCGATGATTTCTTGTCTGTGTCTTTGATTGGTACCAAAAAGGGACATTCAACTTATAGCGCTGTCAATAATGTTATAGAAGCCGTTTTAAAAGCTTTGGGTGGGTCGCAATTTCGGTGATATACTGAGATTTGTCTAAGGCTTTCGATTGTATTAATCATTCCGTTCTTTTGGGCAAAATGGAAAGATATGTCTTTCTAATTGTATAGTATAAACGATGCAGCTCTTTGATTTCTTTCCTTATACCTGTTTAAAAGGAAGCAGACGGTTTCGTGAACAAATAAAGGGACATTTTAACGCAGTTGGATGAGAGTCAGCCCCGGAATACCTGAAGGCCTCATAATTTATCTTTTTGTCATGACATTCACTGCCTAAAAAGTATCATAAATTAGTCATATGCTGGCTTGAATAGATGGTTTTAAGCCAAATCACATTGACTTGAATTAAGAGAAAACAAAAATAATAATTTTCTCACCATATTTCCGCGATTTAACGAGTTCAGTGTATAAATAATATCAGCATATCAGATCCTGTCCCTCTCCTTTGTGTTATTCTAGATGATATTGATACCCAACAATATTGATGCTCAACAGGTCTAAATATATTGATACCCTATACACAAAACTGTCATTAATTACTTACAATTTTGGAGTATTAATGCCCACAGTTGGTAAAGAAACAATCTTTCAAATTTACGAGTACTATGCTTATGCGTAAGGCATGTTAAAACATGCTAGTGGATTCTGGGAGCCGTCCAAATTAATGTTTAGTGAATTTGGATTCCAAAAGAGGATTATTCTTTTTATGTCAGGATATGGTCGTGCTTACTATAAACAGTATTTTCAGCAACTCCTTCCTATTCCAAGTATCTACATTGGCGCAGTGTAGCGGGTACGGCGGTTATCGCAAGATAACCAGATCAAGGATCGTCGAGCGTGGCCGCTGCTTGGATAGTTGACCGCTGAGCGATCCTGTCCTTGCAAGTGGCCCGCCTGCCCGGCCATTGGTGGTGGTTCGGAAGTCACCTTTAAGCCGTTGGTCCCCAGGTTAAGTGTTAGAGAGGGCTTCTTAGCCCTAACTTCGCCTGGTAAAATAAGGCATTCTTTACTTTACTTTTTTTTACTTTACTTTTTACATTCTTGAAGTATTAAATTTCTTTAACAATAATCCCCATCTTTTTCCAGAAAAATACCTGTAACCGTTAGTACAATACACGACACAAGAATAACATTGTCTACCAGTGTCATGGATTCAGACTTTTTGAAAAGAGCATGCACAATTCAGAATTGAGGCTCTTTAACGCTTTGGCTCGGTACCAAAAAAACATAACCAGCTCAAATAATTTCATGAAACAAGTTAAAACTATTTTTCTAGAGAGATGCCCATACTATATATAAGAATGCCTGTCAGATTGCACCAATATGTGAATAATATGACTTTTACTGATCTCATTTTATTGTTTATATTTAAGTATGTTACTTATTTCATTAAACATTTTTTAACCGAAATGAACGACTTTCTTATTCGACGAAGTTTGGAAAAGTTTATATTTTAACAAATCGTTTCCATATATTTGGACAAAAAGGTACAAAGGTATAGGTTAAAAATCCAAGTAAATATTAAAATTACCATTTAGTTATCTGCAATTGAGTGTATTTTTCACAACATTAAAATGTAGAATTTAAAAGATATTTCATTTTTGTTTCTAATTCAACGTTTGGGTTTTGTTGCCTATCACGAAGTATATCGCACCTATTTCTAGATTTAATTAGTTTAAAATGGACTTAATTTTACTAGAAACAAAAGAAATCGTATATTTTATTTAAACAATGAAATTAAATATTCATGAAATAAAAAGTATTTATTATGTTTCCAATGTATCTGTAAAGATTGAATGTAAAGAGCTCTTTACGATTTACAAAATATTCATTTATTCAATAAAAATTCCACATCGTGTTAAAATTCTTTAGCAGAGCTGTCAGAGTCAAACCAAAAAATAAAAATAAAAATAAATCAGATATAAAAATAACATCTGGGATCAACAAAACTATCTAACGCATATCAGAAATATAAATAGATAAATTAAGTACTTAATTTCTCTTCAACCGAGTATTATGCCAGGTTTACGAGGTAGCATTTTAAGGAATTTTTAAATGATTGAATTAAATATTCATTTTTTAAAGGTACGAGAAAAATATGCTTAGTAGGCAGACTTAATAGTATCAAGGTTTGTTACAGAGCTAATTGTTCTCAAAACAAGTAGTAAATAGGATTTTTTTTGGTGCTCTTAGTGATAATTTCATTTAAGGTGTTTGTACTACTCCGAGGAGTTTTAAAGAGTGAACGGCCTCAGTATCAGGAAAACTTGCTTCTGGAACGGATTTAAAAAGGGCATGTACTGAATTATTTGGCTGTTTTCTTCTCCAGCATCAGACCATTAACGTTGAACCAATTACTTGCTTCACATAGGGACGTTTGCAAGGCATTTTCAAGTTCAACCAAATTATATCCTTTTACTGCTAATTTGTATGATCAGCAAATATTGTAAAGTGTGTTTCCATTGATTCATCCTTGTATATGACTCTCTGTTTCCTATCAGACAAATAAGAGCTTAGTCAGTCGTAAACCCTTCCACGCAAGCCATAATTATCAAGTTTTAGTAAGGGCAAAATAAGTTGATTTTCATAAAACAGGTAAAAGTGATATTAGTCTATATTTGGACCTGTTTTCTTTTCACTCTTTTTAAAGACGGGTTTTGCTATAGAAACTTTAAAGTTTTTCAGGAACAATCACTGCCTGAAAATATTCATTTATTACCCTACCAATAGAGCAGAAATGTCAAAGACAGACTATTTAATGACAGAGGTTGGGATGTTACCCCATCCAATCGAGATTGTATTTTTAAGGCGCATTATAATTCGATGAGTTTCCTCCGAGTCAGTTGGAAGTAATAACATTGTCATCTTTCCGTGTTTCTCCAAAAGTTTTACAGAGGTCATCTGTTTTTAAGTTTTTGCCAACACTTACAAAAAGGTGTTGAAAGTGTTTCAAATTTCACTAGGTTTAACGATTTGCCCCCATTTACTATAAAAGTTACATTATCTCGCTCTTTAATGACCAGTTTGCCTGTTTCATGGTGGACAACCTCACAAACAGCCTTAGAATTATTTCTCACAACCGACATGTGCCTGTCGTTAGCCATCCTCTTAGAAGTGGTGATTACCTAATCTTTTTAATATCTTACAATATTTTTTGTAGTGATTGAAAGAATTAGCACAATTTTCTAATTCGAAATTAAGTTGTGATATAAATATTCAAACATTTTCTTTGCTACAGATTCTTTTAAATTGAGGTTTTTTCAAAGACTTGCTTAAATCCTAGAGCGATACATGCAAGACAATTTGTAATCTGATAAACTGGGTTCAAGGGTATATCTCCGGGATGGAGCAATATTATTTATGGTTTTATCAATTCCATTTGATGATTGTTTCATCACTCTGGTGGCTTCAGTAAGACTTCTATTCAGCCCAAAACATGTAATTAAATTCTTAAACTTGATAGAATATTTATTCTAAAATTGATGGAACTGATATGTCTATATTGAAATCCGCAGGCAAATGTAAGAATTTCTTCAAGTTAAAAAACATATTATTCTATGGAGCTACTGGGATTTCTGTAAACAGAAAACATACAGGGTGATACATCATTATTACTCACTTTAATTCGAAAGAACTCGAAACTACCTTCTGAACATCTCACATGCGGCGGAAAAGGAACATTTTTACATTGAAGTTAGTTTCTTATCAACATTACAGTGTCACCCGCAGGCTGTTATATGCGTGAGTACACGGATAGAGGCTTGTAACCCATCAAAGTATTCAAAATAGAGGGACTGTCGCCATTAGTCCATGTCTCCTGGAGACACGGAGACATAAAACATCCGGACATGTCTCATTACACATGTGACATCTCAAAATAAAATAATGTTTGTCATAATTTTATCCAATAACCTTTGATGACCCAATTTTGTTATTGATGGTCCCATCATGATGGCTAAAAGTGGTTTAAAATCATGGAATGGTTAACACTTTGTTAAAATATTGTTCTTATTTAGATCAAGATTATGAACAGAAGTAAATAAGCCTGATTAAAAAAGATAGTTATTAAAGCATAAAGTTAAGGAGTTCCAAAACATTACAACAAGGTCACCATTCAAAGTATGAAAATTATTGTTACAATATTCATATTTTATAAATAATAGAGCTGAAAACACTACACTTTACCACACTAAAAAAAACCAATAGTTTATTTTATTTTTCCACTACAAGACGAATGATATTATATTATACGGACGTTACTTGTCACATAAAATCATTCATATCGACGTAACGACAGTGAAATTAGATAGTAGGAGATTAATTACTTGTCTATAAAAAATTCCCTGGAATATTCATAGGCTTTTGTTTAAAGTTAGTTTTTAAAATGGGCAATTGGTCAAAGCAACAATATTTTTCAGGCATTTGGCACCAATAAATGAACAAATCTACGTGTTTACTACAGGGTTACAGCTTTGACATTTGTGGAAAAAACTTTAAAAAAATGATATAATCCATTATTTTGTACTACTTTATACATTTAAAAAGTATAAAGTATAAAGTATACTCCCCCCAAAAAAAAAAAAAAAAACATAACCACAAGAGGGCAAATTCGCTCAGAAAATGAATTATGTACGATTAAAAAAGACAATGTTTGTAAATGATAAATACAATTTTATAAAGGAATAGCTGAGAGGTAAACGACACAAGACTTCGATTTTGTGGAAATAAAAACCAAATAAGTAAAAAGAAATCAGAAAAAATACTCGTATTACATAAACAATACGTTTAAAAACGGTACAACCAGTTAATATTGAATTGCCTTAACAAGCAATCGTTTATCAGAAATATCAGTGGCTGATTGACTCACACAGTATAAAAAAGAAACAGTATACGGTAATTTGAGCTCCCACGGTTTCGTGCCAATATTTAATGTTGCGCAGTTGGCAGCTCGCACGCGATCAGCTGGCCACTGCGGCATGGCGCACTCCGGCAGGGATAACAACATAACCTAAGCAGCCTGCTATCTTGCATATTTCAGCTGAACAGTGTCGCATGCATGTGCGCACATGTATAACAAATATTGAATGTATCGCTGGCTGAGAGGAATTGAATTACGCTATGAAGTTCACACTCTTATTTATCCGTTCTCGGCAAGTATCGCATTACTCATCATGCAGGAGCTTGCTTTTATGTCACGCACGATCTGAGTGGGGTTGAAATTTATCAGAAAGTTTAACTGCGGAACTTTAATGTTAAAGAAACTGTAATAAATAGTAGTGCATGTTTTAGAACAGTTATAACACCATTATACATGTATTAATACTCACTACTTGATTTATGAACTTGCAAAGATGTTCGGTGGATTGAGTACCGTAAAAGTACCGTTGGAATTGCTATAAAAATTGAAAAATAGTTAGCATCTTGTACATTTATAACTGATGCAAAACAGCTGATACCTTTCAATGGACAAACTCTTTGTTGTACCTGGCTTGTGTAAGCATACCTATAAAGTGGTCTTACTTACTTATGCGTTGACGGATTTAATAGCAAAAGATACAGTTTGAATTGCTATAAAAATTACTTAATAATTGTTATTTTGTATATTTGTTATAACTATTATGGTTTTTTTGCTATTTGACTTTAAAAGTTTTCAACAGAAGCCAATTTGTTAATATTAGAGCCAGTATCACCATTATTATTTTTAGTTTTCCTGTTATATATTGCTACCTATGTGTGAAGTTTGGTAACTGTAGCTTTACTAGGTCTGAAAATATTAATTTTTTTATAAAAAGAAGGCTAGCGGATAAACAACACATTTCACGACCTATGTTTATTGGACATTATTTGTTTTGAGTAATAAGTATAATCAGCCACAGACGTTTTTAACACCCGTTTGAGAACACTCTGTGTGTATAAGCGCGTGCGCGAGTGTGCGTTAAAAAAAAATAATATACAAAATTGATATTGTGACAGATGGATTGTCTAAAACATTCCATGTTAAATTAATCATGAAGTGATTAACGTTATTGTGACCAACAAAATATGCATATAATTCTTTAAAGTTTATCAAGAATCAGAAATAAACGTAGAGGGTATAGAAACTATGGTTAAAAACTAACTGCAAATATTACTTGAGATATATGAGATAGACTTTTTGGGTTAAATAGTAAACTCATTAGAGGTATTCGTCAAATAAATAATTTAATTGTGTAATTTATCATTCTAGGAACAAACATTTCATTTACACAAGGAGCAAAAGAAAAAAATTATTTTTTTAATCATTAGCTCTAAATTTAAATATTGACTTCAGTACTATAGTTTCACTCCCATATGTATGTTAAACTCCCGCCCTCCAAGGTTTACATAAATCATAGCTATGTGCTTTTAACTTCGAATACCCTTCAAGGTGTGTGTTAATTGATCTATGTCGATTGGAAACAAAAATCGGAAAGGCAATACTAGAACTTTATCTAAGTGAATAAAAGTAGCGTGAGAACTGGACTACTTACATGTCTGCTGTGGGTGATGCGGAGACAACCACACACCACCCGATACACACAGCCGCTAGCAGCAGCCCGGCAGTGTAACCCATATTAGGACATCTGGAACACAAACAAAGGTCATGCTGCATTCTCAATATCATTTGTAGAGTCTTTCAGAAAACGCACTGTTTGTTACAAATACGCGTTAGTCACAGCCGTTAGCAGCAGCCTGGCAGTGTAATCCATATTAGGACATCTGGAAACAAAGGTCATGCTGCATTCTCAACAACATTACACTGGTAGAGTTTTTCAGAAAACGCACTGTTTACAAATACGCGTTAGTCACAGCAGCTAGTAGCAGCCAGGCAGTGTAACCCATATTAGGACATCTGGAACACAAACAAAGGTCATGCTGCATTCTCAATATCATTTGTAGAGTCTTTCAGAAAACGCACTGTTTGTTACAAATACGCGTTAGTCACAGCCGTTAGCAGCAGCCCGGCAGTGTAACTCATATTAGGACATCTGGAACACAAACAAAGGTCATGCTACATTCTCAACAACATTACATTGGTAGAGTCTTTCAGAAAACGCACTGTTTGTTACAAATACGCGTTAGCCACAGCCGTTAGCAGCAGCCTGGCAGTGTAATCCATATTAGGACATCTGGAAACAAAGGTCATGCTGCATTCTCAACAACATTACATTGGTAGAGTCTTTCAGAAAACGCACTGTTTGTTACAAATACGCGTTAGTCACAGCCGTTAGCAGCAGCCTGGCAGTGTAAGCCAGGACATCTGGAAACAAAGGCCATGCTGCATTCTCAACAACATTACATTGGTAGAGTCTTTCAGAAAACGCACTGTTTGTTACAAATACGCGTTAGTCACAGCCGTTAGCAGCAGCCTGGCAGTGTAAGCCAGGACATCTGGAAACAAAGGCCATGCTGCATTCTCAACAACATTACATTGGTAGAGTCTTTCAGAAAACGCACTGTTTGTTACAAATACGCGTTAGTCACAGCCGTTAGCAGCAGCCTGGCAGTGTAAGCCATATTAGGACATCTGGAAACAAAGGTCATGCTGCATTCTCAACAACATTACATTGGTAGAGTCTTTCAGAAAACGCACTGTTTGTTACAAATACGCGTTAGTCACAGCCGTTAGCAGCAGCCTGGCAGTGTAATCCATATTAGGACATCTGGAAACAAAGGTCATGCTGCATTCTCAACAACATTACACTGGTAGAGTTTTTCAGAAAACGCACTGTTTACAAATACGCGTTAGTCACAGCAGCTAGTAGCAGCCAGGCAGTGTAACCCATATTAGGACATCTGGAACACAAACAAAGGTCATGCTGCATTCTCAATATCATTTGTAGAGTCTTTCAGAAAACGCACTGTTTGTTACAAATACGCGTTAGTCACAGCCGTTAGCAGCAGCCCGGCAGTGTAACTCATATTAGGACATCTGGAACACAAACAAAGGTCATGCTGCATCCTCAACATCATTGGTAGAGTCTTTCAGAAAACGCACTGTTTGTTACAAATACGCGTTAGTCACAGCCGTTAGCAGCAGCCTGGCAGTGTAATTCATATTAGGACATCTGGAAACAAAGGTCATGCTGCATTCTCAACAACATTATATTGGTAGAGTCTTTCAGAAAACGCACTGTTTGTTACAAATACGCGTTAGTCACAGCCGTTAGCAGCAGCCTGGCAGTGTAATCCATATTAGGACATCTGGAAACAAAGGTCATGCTGCATTCTCAACAACATTACATTGGTAGAGTCTTTCAGAAAACGCACTGTTTGTTACAAATACGCGTTAGTCACAGCCGTTAGCAGCAGCCTGGCAGTGTAATCCATATTAGGACATCTGGAAACAAAGGCCATGCTGCATTCTCAACAACATTACATTGGTAGAGTCTTTCAGAAAACGCACTGTTTGTTACAAATACGCGTTAGTCACAGCCGTTAGCAGCAGCCTGGCAGTGTAAGCCAGGACATCTGGAAACAAAGGCCATGCTGCATTCTCAACAACATTACATTGGTAGAGTCTTTCAGAAAACGCACTGTTTGTTACAAATACGCGTTAGTCACAGCCGTTAGCAGCAGCCTGGCAGTGTAAGCCATATTAGGACATCTGGAAACAAAGGTCATGCTGCATTCTCAACAACATTACATTGGTAGAGTCTTTCAGAAAACGCACTGTTTGTTACAAATACGCGTTAGTCACAGCCGTTAGCAGCAGCCTGGCAGTGTAATCCATATTAGGACATCTGGAAACAAAGGTCATGCTGCATTCTCAACAACATTACACTGGTAGAGTTTTTCAGAAAACGCACTGTTTACAAATACGCGTTAGTCACAGCAGCTAGTAGCAGCCAGGCAGTGTAACCCATATTAGGACATCTGGAACACAAACAAAGGTCATGCTGCATTCTCAATATCATTTGTAGAGTCTTTCAGAAAACGCACTGTTTGTTACAAATACGCGTTAGTCACAGCCGTTAGCAGCAGCCCGGCAGTGTAACTCATATTAGGACATCTGGAACACAAACAAAGGTCATGCTACATTCTCAACAACATTACATTGGTAGAGTCTTTCAGAAAACGCACTGTTTGTTACAAATACGCGTTAGCCACAGCCGTTAGCAGCAGCCTGGCAGTGTAATCCATATTAGGACATCTGGAAACAAAGGTCATGCTGCATTCTCAACAACATTACATTGGTAGAGTCTTTCAGAAAACGCACTGTTTGTTACAAATACGCGTTAGTCACAGCCGTTAGCAGCAGCCTGGCAGTGTAAGCCAGGACATCTGGAAACAAAGGCCATGCTGCATTCTCAACAACATTACATTGGTAGAGTCTTTCAGAAAACGCACTGTTTGTTACAAATACGCGTTAGTCACAGCCGTTAGCAGCAGCCTGGCAGTGTAAGCCAGGACATCTGGAAACAAAGGCCATGCTGCATTCTCAACAACATTACATTGGTAGAGTCTTTCAGAAAACGCACTGTTTGTTACAAATACGCGTTAGTCACAGCCGTTAGCAGCAGCCTGGCAGTGTAAGCCATATTAGGACATCTGGAAACAAAGGTCATGCTGCATTCTCAACAACATTACATTGGTAGAGTCTTTCAGAAAACGCACTGTTTGTTACAAATACGCGTTAGTCACAGCCGTTAGCAGCAGCCTGGCAGTGTAATCCATATTAGGACATCTGGAAACAAAGGTCATGCTGCATTCTCAACAACATTACACTGGTAGAGTTTTTCAGAAAACGCACTGTTTACAAATACGCGTTAGTCACAGCAGCTAGTAGCAGCCAGGCAGTGTAACCCATATTAGGACATCTGGAACACAAACAAAGGTCATGCTGCATTCTCAATATCATTTGTAGAGTCTTTCAGAAAACGCACTGTTTGTTACAAATACGCGTTAGTCACAGCCGTTAGCAGCAGCCCGGCAGTGTAACTCATATTAGGACATCTGGAACACAAACAAAGGTCATGCTGCATCCTCAACATCATTGGTAGAGTCTTTCAGAAAACGCACTGTTTGTTACAAATACGCGTTAGTCACAGCCGTTAGCAGCAGCCTGGCAGTGTAATTCATATTAGGACATCTGGAAACAAAGGTCATGCTGCATTCTCAACAACATTATATTGGTAGAGTCTTTCAGAAAACGCACTGTTTGTTACAAATACGCGTTAGTCACAGCCGTTAGCAGCAGCCTGGCAGTGTAATCCATATTAGGACATCTGGAAACAAAGGTCATGCTGCATTCTCAACAACATTACATTGGTAGAGTCTTTCAGAAAACGCACTGTTTGTTACAAATACGCGTTAGTCACAGCCGTTAGCAGCAGCCTGGCAGTGTAATCCATATTAGGACATCTGGAAACAAAGGCCATGCTGCATTCTCAACAACATTACATTGGTAGAGTCTTTCAGAAAACGCACTGTTTGTTACAAATACGCGTTAGTCACAGCCGTTAGCAGCAGCCTGGCAGTGTAAGCCAGGACATCTGGAAACAAAGGCCATGCTGCATTCTCAACAACATTACATTGGTAGAGTCTTTCAGAAAACGCACTGTTTGTTACAAATACGCGTTAGTCACAGCCGTTAGCAGCAGCCTGGCAGTGTAAGCCATATTAGGACATCTGGAAACAAAGGTCATGCTGCATTCTCAACAACATTACATTGGTAGAGTCTTTCAGAAAACGCACTGTTTGTTACAAATACGCGTTAGTCACAGCCGTTAGCAGCAGCCTGGCAGTGTAATCCATATTAGGACATCTGGAAACAAAGGTCATGCTGCATTCTCAACAACATTACATTGGTAGAGTCTTTCAGAAAACGCACTGTTTGTTACAAATACGCGTTAGTCACAGCCGTTAGCAGCAGCCTGGCAGTGTAATCCATATTTTTATTTATATATATATATATATATATATATATATATATATATATATATATAATGTTTTACAAACAAACCAGGCTCATATTCCTTTTTATACTTTGCGAATTAAAAGTAATTGGATTTACTTAATAAATATCCCTATGTGATATTTAATGATGTTAATAAAATATCTATATGATTTTGTAATGTAAACATAGTGGATTATTAATTAACATAATATGATTAGTACTAAAGCAGCCTTAAAGTTTTGTATATTATTGCTAATTGAAGTTATATAGCTCACCTTGACTGAAATCGAATGCTTTAAAATGAATTACTATGATGGAGATGTATTAACACTCTTTTTTCTCACGGAGCTAGGCTATTTTTAATCTCTTAGCGTCCATTTACAAAAGTAAGATACTCCCTACTAGTATTAACTTAAATTGTGCTATACAATACATTGGAAAATTGTGTTTGATTGTATTGATTTGTGATAGTTAATTTAAAGCTTATAGTAAATTTGTAATCAACCACTTTTTATAAGTACACGAAATTTTATATTTGTATTGTGCTATCACTAATTGCAACTCGAACTTTATACTCGAGTAGGATTGAAGTACTTAAAAAATCTGTTCCTGGAACGTCATGAAAACTGTGCACAATTTCCAACCCTATTGTTTTTGGGGTATTTTCTTTTTTTTAAGATTTTCCAATTATTCATATATTGTCTTGCTATCTCCTATGATATTTTAGCACAAACCGTTAAAGTTATAATAAAACAATATTAGCTTTAAAATGTAAGGTCCTTTAAAATTTGAGTTCCTTTTGTTTATAAGCTGCACTTAATAAATAGTTATTATGTGCATGAATAATATATGACCGAGAACTGCATGAAGAGTGCCAGGATGAGCATATCATTTTGAAGAATCGTAGATGGCGCACTTCAAGTGAAGCATTTCAACGTAAAAGGGATATGGAAGCTAGTACACTGTGTTAATGTGGTTTTCCAGATCTAGTTTACAAGATCAAATCAAATCAGTTTTTTATTGCCGCACAACGCATGGCAAAAGTAAACTTTTTACTTGCTAGAATTTTGTCATACACCCACAATAGATCTCATTCAAACATACAATTTACAAATTTACATATCCATTCTGTCGCCAATGGTTCCCACTTCCAGATTCAGTCAGTCTTTTTAATTGGTAGTCTCCCAATCATATGCTCATATGCTCGTCCCAATAAAATCTCGTCTACATTATAAATGTTGGTGACACAAAAAAGCGTATCAAACGTGTTTTTAACACCTTGGACGTTGGAGCGTTTTTATTGAATTTGGTACCTGCCTGTGAAGGAAAGCGTTCATAAACCACCGTTCTGTGTCTACCGGCCCGGTAGTTATCTCTGCCTCTGGTCTCATACTTATGTACATCTCGGCCATTCATCATGGTACATTTAGAAATACAAAACAGAGTTGTTTCCAAGATGTAGAGACTTGGCTGCGTCAACAGTTGTAAATTTTTGAAGGCTTCCTTGCACGACTCTCTAAATTTCAACTGAGCGATAATGCGGATCGCTTGTTTTTGCAGCTTGAACACTCTTATAAATTGATTGTTTGCACAAGCTCCCCACAACACTAACCCGTAAGTGAGATGGATATGAAGGTAAGGTTATGACTGTAATAAGGGGTTAGTTGTGTATGATAGCCTGCAACGTTACTTAATTCAGGCGGAACTGGGCATAATATACCACAACGCTGTCTTTTTTACGTGGTTTTTTAAGTAATGTCGTAATATTGAGTAGCATAGTGGAATTAGCCAGGTTAACCCTTTTACTGCTAGATACGATCGTTCGCGTGTTGAACAAAGACACTCCATATCACTATGTGATATTTATAAATTTAAACACGTTTATCCATTATACTTTTAATGTTCTTTATTTTAGTCATTAGCAATGTTTTCGGTCAGCAATAGTGATTTCCTTTAACTAGGCATTATCTTGCTTCAAAAATCAATAATATATGTAGAATACGTTCTTCCACTTAAATCCGTAAAAACTGTCATTAGATTGTTCCAATAGAATTGATAGTGGGTATGAAAAAAGCAATGCACGTAACGGGACTAGGAAATATTAAATAACCACACATTTTAATTTGCGGCTGTGAGATGTAATCAAGCAAACAGTTCCAATTCGGTGAAATAAATCAAAACAACTATTGAATTACTTTGATTTGTTTTATTCGATGTTTACAACTATTCCATTGTAAGAATAAATCTTGGCCCGATATATATGATGGATTAGTAATACATTTTACTCTATGGTACGTGTAAATTTCCAGCAGATAAAAATCCCTCATTCTTTTATTCAGTTGCTATTGCGGATACTGACGAGAATCAAAGCTATTTTTAGTAACAATACAAAATAAATGTTTAGTTGGAAAATAAGTAAATTAATAGTGAATAGATATGAATTTACCCTTTATTCATTAAAATTGGCTTTGTACTAACGATATAACGTTGTTCAGAAATTCTCTCGTAAATTGAATAATTATAATATTTTGGTAAAGCTTCAGACTCCAAACATCACAATTAGCAGTTACCAATTAATTGCAATCGAACAGAGTCGGTAAACAGCTGTGTATTGTTGTGTAAACAGTTGACTCAACTGATGGCTAACATGTCGGCCGCAAGAGAGAAGTTATGTTTGACTGGACATGGTTTCATCACCTTTCATCTTCCCCATTCCAATATATATATCTCTCTGCCTCCTCTCCCTCCTTTCCCATCTCTCACAAACTCTATCCTACTAAACAAATGTATACAATTTCGATTTATTCGCTGTGAATAACAGTAAATTTATGATGTATACATCGAGGGCATATTAAAATATTATTTGTCACCATGCAGTTATAGTTAAGACTATCGGATTGTTATTGATGTTCCAAATCCACCTTTTTAAAATTAACTTCCAAGAAATATACTTATCTCTAATATAAAAATGCTATTGTATAGTTGATTATAACTTAAAACATAGTGTATTTATTTATTTACATTCCCACTGTATAACCATTTTGCAAAATTACAATACTTAAGATGACTAGTAATAAACAGTAATAAATTCTCATAAAAAAAGTATAGTATGAAAATATTAAGTTCAGCAATTGACCATGTCTACGACATAGTGAAATAAACAGATATAACAAGATAAAACTAAAACAATGTGAAACATAACGAAAGTGGAAAGTGTGTATAGTAGATTATATACAAATACAATATATAATTGTACACGTATATGTGGCAATAGAGATATTTGATATCAAAACCCGCTCCGCTGGGATTAAAACCTGGATCTCTAACTTGTCGGGCAAGAGAACAAAATAATTAATAGTCAAAAAGTATGGGCCCTACTCTGATCGCTCCTGACTGCCCACCTACTGATGGGCCAAGGAATCTGAGCGCCCGGCCTAGGCTGTACTAGCCATCCACAAAACATTGTGCTCACCTACGCGTTATCATTCTGTGATTGATTTAAAGAATAGAACTACTATCATAACACCTTTTATTTGTATATAACCAAAATAAAACTGAATGAAACTGTAATTTCCAGTTCTTGCATCTTGGGCCATGAAAAATAAAAAAGGATGGACTCGAAGTGGAAGCCCAATATTCTTTGAAAAGACGCCCCTCTCCCCCGCACGCCAACCAGACGGCCGTCCGGCCCTCGCGCAGATCGTTTGGCCCATCTGCACGTGGAAGGCGTACCACAGATGATGAGTCAGAGATAAATCTTGTGAATCACAATATTCACAAGGTTTTGAGTCAGTCAGCTATACTGACTGTAATATTGTTTGTTAGTGTTTTGATTTCAAGTATTACTTTTTACCTCTGGTGGACATACTCATTTCAGTCTACCTTACCACAGACATTTGGACATATAAACACAGATATCCAGTCTTTATAATCTTATCAAGCCATATCTCAAAAATGTTGCACGTTGCTCTGTCTACCAAGATTTTCCAGCACTCAACAGCCAGATTTAATGAGTTGTCTCAGCTATCAGTATGTGTACTTATCGAGTATTATTAGCTGATATTGAGGAATAAATAGGTGGATGGACTATGGACTATGGATTACTGTTGTACTTCGTGCTATCAAGAAACACTTGAAAAAGCCATCAACGGAGACGAGTAATACCGATATAGTGGCAGGTACAATGAGAGTATCACGTTAAACTTAATTAACGTCTCTGCACGCCACATTAAATTAACTGAAATCTGACACAATCAAAGGTTTTACAGATACTACACAAGACTCCGTTACCACTAACTTTATATATTCAAACAACTAAACCAATTAGAGAATGTAACAAAGTCACTTAATCAATGATAAAACAGAGTTTGTGGGACACTACAAATAATAGTGTACAAATAAATCTTTATTTATAATGGAGGTACTAAACTTTATTAATTATGGTCTATTAGAGGTAAAAGTGTGTCATTTTAGTGGCTCTTTTCTTCAAAATTATTTGTTAAATATAATCTACTAAACAAACTCTTTTTCCTTCTAGGCATCATGTGTGTTAAGATAAAATGTCTTAAAATTGACTGTGTGGATTGCCTTTGTAATATGGATTTATATGGCAGCATAAATCTTACCTTGATCTTAACTATTATGGATGTTCTTTACAACCAATTAGCTATATGTAAAAAAATAAATAAAAAAGATTGAGCTAACATGACATAGGAGTTTTATTTTAATAACATTTTAAGAATTGGTTAAAATGCTCAAAGATAAGTTGTTGGTCTATAACTAGATATAACTTTTGTCATGTTCCTTAAAAAGAGAAATATCAATTATAGACTTGAAAAGTTTGGAAATTCACGCCTTCGAGAACTCTATTTGATGTAGTAGTGAAAGGTCATCTTTTCAAAGTTGTAATACATAAATGGCTAAACAATGCATAACATTGTTTAACAACAATTTGAGCAAAGTGAATGATCTTTACAGGATTTTTCTAACAGTCATATATAATTAGTTAAAATTTTAGTTTTTAGTGACTGATTATTGAAATAACTCAAAAGCAGTAAGTACGCGTAATATCTCTAAAAACTGATATTTGTTACCAAAGTGACAAAACTGAAAATAATCTAATAATCCTAGGATTTACACTTGAATAAAATCATATTATTCACAAACAAATAAAAAATGTTATCAATATAAAACTAGATAATTTTTTATGGTACTAGCATTTTTAATAAGCATTGAAATCAATAGTAAACTTGCGATAACAATAAAAACCTTAATCTAATACTTTATGATACCAACTGGTTATATAATTATTTATTTAACTGAGTCGGTTTGTGTATATTTTAATAAGTTATTCAAGTTGCTTAAAAAGGTTTTAACTATAGTTGTAAATAAAACTGTCACAAAATAACTTCTTGGTTCAAAGAGCATTATCATTCAAAGTTGAAACCAGCTAGAGACAATATAGCGTAATGTTATTCGAATAACATTATGCTACATCACGTTTAAAATAATTTATAATTTGTAAATAAACTATTACTAAAAGCAATAAAGAAAGAATAATATTAAACATAGGCTTGAATTTATTTTTATAAACCCAAAAACTCAATTGAAAATACATAATACTAGTTATTTAAAAAACTAAGCTGTTTTATAGAAAAAATATATGAAATTGAACTAAGGAGTTTTGACCTCGTGCAAGAGATAAATTGATAAATTTAAAAATAAATATTTTTAAAAAGCCCTTTCATCAACAAATATGTTAACAGATGCTTTTTATTCTTTCAGCTATATCTGAAGAGCTATTAGTAGCTATTATTACGGGTTTAAAAATAGTGAATTGCCTTAGTATCAACTTTCAAAATAAGACTATTCTAGTACATGAATACCTCTAATAGACCAAAATTAATAAAATTTAGTATCTCAAATGAAGATTTATTTGTACACAGTGTCCCGCAAACTCTGTAATGTATTTTAACGGGCTGACTGACGCCAAAACCCTGGTAACTAACAATGCAAGCTGACAATATTGTATTACCTCATTCCAAATACAATATATCACATGTATTCGGACATTTGGAGAAAGATTCTTAACCTTTACACTCATGGTTCAATAACCATTATTAACCTTTAACTAAGAAAATCAAATATATAACGTCTGTATGATTGTTGTATATTGTACATTTCCGTTTCACAGCTTACATGAACATTAATAATACGACTAAAACGTGAGATATTTCGGCCTCGTTGGGGGATATCTCAGGTTTTTAATGTGTTTAAAATATTCCCGATGTAAATAGGGAAACTTAAAAGATAGTCATGACCCACTATCGTAAATATAGGAAGTGAGAAATGAAAGTGTTCTTTTTTATATAGACTGGGAACTGTATTTATCACTTATTTTATACATTTTATAATGTACAATATAGTGTAGGTAGTCTATAACAGTTCTAAAGAAGTTAGCAAGTAAATCGTAAGAAGTAAATGTTAACCTTTCTTTAGAACTTATCAGATACTAATTTTGCTGTAGAACTTATTTCCCATTCAATATTACTCTTTGACGTTCAAATATTCCGGAAAGTGGTGCGGAAAGGGACTACCTGTTGTTTATTACAACATTATTTATTAATATAACTACTTTTGTTTTATTATTTATATCCTAAGTATTGTTAATTAATCTGTTACAGTGTGAGTATCATGAAAGTTTTAATTAAATAGCTCAATAAATGTAGAACTGCGACCGGTAAGAAATTCAGAGTATAGAACATAGTTGGTAATAATAAACAGGATTATATTAAATCGAAATCGTATTTATCCACTTAATTGTTTTTAACTTTACGTAAATACTCAATTAAGACACAGTAAACATTAAATTACAATTAATTTAACTCGAGTGACGTAATAAAAGTAAGGTTTCCGTCATTGATGTTAATTTCATATAAATGCAAAGGGAAAAATTGGGCGTGGAGTCGTGGGATTTGATTAATGGAATAGGATCCGCGATAGACATTGGCGCGGGAACAGCATTATCCTCTTCGCCCCAGCTCCAACAGTAATTGAGGATTGTTGTTTATTAGCGAATGTCCATAGAAAATTAAGCCATTACGACAGCCTGCAAATTGGATGAAACCTGACATCAGTTTCATAGGACGGCGTTTTACCGCTTTTCGGGCGGAACTAAAATATTGCTTGTATTTATTATTTTTAATCAAGTAAAACGTTTCAGCCGTTTGTCGAAATGGACTACAATTCCTTTTTCCTTCAACAAGTTTTAATACATAGATGAAATAATAGTTTAAATTTATTACTTTACAAGTTTAAAAAAATCATTTCAGAAGTGTTTTGCAGACGAATACAAATTTACACATGTTTGGTCTATTGTTATGCTGGATATTTTTTTATCAACTCTTGCGCTAATTCTCTGATATTTATTTTTTAAGGACATACAATACAATGTCCAAATCTATCCTATTGCTTTTTAAACAAACTTTTAGATTACTTTCAAACTGTATTGATACTTTGGTGTTTGTATTAAATATATTTTAAATTACTTGAATTTATTGTAATGTTGACAATTCATTTATAATAATAAATAAATTTAACTATATATTTGTAGGCAACGAGTATTGAATGAATATGAACATTCAATTTAGTTTTATTAACCAATATAAGGCAACTGATTAATTTTAAGTTAGTGTACCTTGAAACAACACCAGCATGTATCGTTGTTTTTAGTTTACATTTGCAGGAGAGTTCCTTCCTCTTTTAATTTTTACGACCCTTTTATTAAAGACCATTATAAATGAACCGATAAAATTAACTAGCACAGGTCACATTAATAGAGGTTACGTCACAAACGATATTAAAATCTACGCTATCATATTCCTTAGATTGGTTGCTGTTTATTAAATAACTTTTATGGTTTTCTTAATAAAATTTATTGTTTTTCACATAAATGTATTTTGTTGTTAGGTATCCTCAGACATCGAGATAAGTATATAACAAAGGTCTGCCCTTTCAACATGCCAGGGTTAAAGTATTAATACTGGCCAAATAAGCGTTATGTAATAAATCGTATATAATTGTATCACTAATTGATGTCTGAATTATAGTGCTTTACAATCTCGTTTATCTTGGAGTTTTGGACCGGAAGAGATCTGTATAAACGTAATCCAGGAAAAACCGGTAGTGCAGTAAACATGCAATATATTACAGATAAAAATGAACTTATTTGTTACAAATACACCGCCGAAAATGTACTCAAACCATTCTGAAAACCCAATCCGTATATCCCGGAGATCCGGATGTATGAGGTCTGGATAAACGAGGTTGTACTGTAACTTTAGACTGCATCGAAGAGATTATCTAATATGGAGGATGTCTTTATTTTGGTATTTTTAGAATGAATCTTTCGAAAAACTTTTCAAACATACTTATAAGGACGACACTTAAAATAATAGTAGTATTCAATTCATAAAGTATTTTAAACGGTAAATATAAAATACCACTTTATAAACTTGAATGTGGAAAAGTGTTGAATGAAGTTGCATGCAACTTTGCTTATGCTTCATTTAAGAATTTCCTTTACGAGGCTTTAGGCCATTTTCTAAATGTGATGAAGAGTCGTCAATGTTATAAAAAAATTAGAGGTTAAATCCTAAATTGATTTATTCGTGAATATTTATACACAACTCTTTCTTGGTTCAACATTTATATTTTGAACCAAAAAAGCGTTATTGTTGATATAAAAGCGATGTGTGCGATTCAGGATATCTGCATATAAATAACATGGCTTTGCAGACCTGGAGACGATAGCAAATTGGCAATTAATTTTTTTTAGAATTCTAAATATTGAATCAGTCAACATATGAGCTTTAGTAAGGCAAGAAGAATGATATAGCACTAAGCTTTAAGCTAGGGATAATAGCGATTAGCGGATTGTTTCCAGCAGGAGTAGCATGGGGATGCGAATGTTATAGTTTTCCAGGGTGGAAATAATTTGCATTTTAACAGAACAAAGTTTTCATAAAAAAGACAGAGGAATTTCCCTTACAAACAAAATGAGGGTCATTTTGAGCTAGGTTTAGTAAATGACAGCATAGCATAGCGGGTTACGATAATATACGAGATTATAAATATTGTCACATGTGGTTTTTTAACTCAACACAGTTAAAAACAGTTATCACACCAGTCAATAACATTTTTATCTGCATCAGTCAGCGACATAAAGAGACTCAGAACCGGTGACTTTTAAATAATTTCGTATATTCAAATCCATACGAGCACCAAGCAAAGAATTTGAAACGATCCCCAGCTGTTTTGAATGGCAAAGTATTTTTCGTGTGATATCCCTGGGCTCCATCACTCCTAGTTGTTAAATTTCAATCAGCAAAACCATCTAGTAATCCTTGTGACTGCCAACGAATGAAACTTCTGACTAAATCACTATATATTAGATAGAAGTTTTAGTTTTCTTTAGAAGCTTCCAAATAGAAGTAATCTATTTCAATGAATGTCGTGTACAGCAAATGAACGTAAATTAAATAAAAAATTGCTGTAAACATGTCTATGGGTCAGGGCGGTCTTTTAAATGAATATTGGCACATGTCGTTCATGTTTGGTCGTTGAAATAATGATGGTTCTCCAATTGGTGCGACACGGTCCATCGGCCAACCATTCCGGTGACGCGGGGCTGTGGTAGTGGGGGGGCAGGGGTGGCTACGTCCTTGCAAACGTTTGTGAATGTTGACAATGTCCGCATCAAAACAGTCGTGCTCCATCGCGGAGTGTTTACACGTACACCACATTGTGAGGTCCTGCCGGGAGTTATTTATTCATGAAATTGTTTACAATGCAGTCGATCCAGAATTAGCTGTCGATTCGGAACTGTTTGCACAAATTAACTGTGTATCGTTGACTCGTTCAACAAATATTCTTGTTACCCTTTCCAGAGTAACTGCTCTTGTGAAGCGTTAGTTGTTGGAAAATTATTAGGTAGCAACGGTTTGTATTTTGTGAAAGACTTTGTAAACTTAAATTTTTCTCCCATTCCCAAATGTCTAAGACGAGGGTATGGATGGCTTAACAAGATAGCCCTAGTATCTCTCATTTTGACAAATTAAATAGTTGGGAGATGTCTGTCTTCCAGGTCTTTGTAAACGTGATTCATATTTACAGTTTTAAAAATCAAGGAACTTTTACATATTTTTCGATTTATGAAGTATCTACCTTTATTTCATTATTTTGTTTTAGGATTGACTCTATTTGGATTTTGACTATCTTCTTTACATTCATAGTACCGTTTAGTTTTTGCTTTAAAAGTAGCTCTGAAAGAGATATATTCATTGGATTGGACGAATGTTTTGCTGACACGGAAGTATTTGGGTTCCTGTGAATGGAAAATATTTATCCCTTATACTATAATTACATTTTATTCTACTTGATCACATGTTCAACTTAACTACTTGGTATGCGTAATCCCTGTTACATATAAAGTATCATCAGGTCTAACTTTTGTTTTACTTATACAGCTTAGTGAACTTGTTAAAAAAATCAATTTGATAAGTATATCCACGATTTATTTCACCTTCAACGTAAATAGATATAGGTAAATATGATGAAATAACTGCATTATAAAACCAAATAAGACTAAACTTTGAAACACTATTACAAAAATACACAAATCTCTACAGTAGATATCTAATATTCGTGGGAAGTTTTTTAGAATAATTTTCTGGGTATGATTTTAACAGTTGGTAATGCTAAGTATTTTAAAGCTTAAGTTCCAAACAGCTGAAAATAAATTTCATCCTCCTACGCTTCCACTTTAACGGCTTTACAACACATATTTCGGCTTTTCCGATACACATTCAGAACTCCTATGTATACACATTATAATTTGAATTATTCCATTAAGTATAAAACCATGTACTTAGATCGAAACATAATATTGGATAATCCACTGCTACGATCAGAGGTGTAAATTGCCAAATTAATTAACCAAGCAATATTGAACAACAGCCTTTTGACAGATCTATAAGACATTCGGAATATTAACATATGTCTAAATAGAGGTTTGTACGCTAAAGGTTCATCGTTAACAAAAACTAATCTAAAGACTCAACTTTGGTCGTTACTGATGATTTTAAAAGTTTACGGAAGAAAACAGCAAACAAACTTTTAACAACCACTGGGCGAACTGATGGGACGTCTGTTTTTCACACATTTTTACACTTTCAAACAATGTTACAGGTTATATATCTTACAACAACTTCAACAGAAGCTATAAACAAACTCGGTATGGCGTAAATGAAACTTTATAAAGCACTGTATCGTAACAAAACCAAAGTTATGTGACGTAAATGTTTTAATCATCCAATTGCCCAAAAACAAAAACAAAACAAAATACTAGACCTTTTTGTATTTACTAAAAATAGAACTATTAAGATTAAATCATTTCGATATTAATAACTAATGAGATTTAAAAATCATAGTATGGCTCTGTAATTATTGATTACATTTATTAATGAAAATATGAATACAATAACAAATTTAAATGTAAAACTAAATTCAAATATATCTTAACCTAGGTTTACGTGTTCATGGTTTCTCAATTCTCTGTTTTGAATATGGAGGCTTTGTGTATTTAAATACGACTTCTGTAATCATTAAAATTTAAATTTTTCGGATATTTTAAACCAAAATATTAAGTAAGCAGATTTATTGTCATAGTAATAACCTTAATTAGGCTACTAACAGACTAGACCAGTTATATAGTTACTCTATAATTTACTTAAGATGTGTCAAATGTACGAGTTTTTCGTATACTGTTTGTCCTAAAATCTTAATTAATAGTTTTGTAATTAATCTATATTTGATTCAAGATCTATGATAATTATTTATTTGTAATAAACCTAAAAATCTTGAATTTTTATAGTATCATAGATTTCCATTTTCTGTATACAGTTAGTGGTGCACCCCTAATTCAAACCATGATATTGTTTTCCTAATCAATTAAACCATTCAATACATTGTATAATGAACCAAAATTATGTAACTTTTCAAACTTATTCGGAGACGGCATATAATCCTAATTATAATATATATTGCTTGCAGAATTTTGCGTTATTGACAGTTACTATGTTTGTCTGTATTGATAGTCTTCCTAATAACAAGAAAAGAAGTGTATTGCTAGTTATAAGGTATCTAAAACATTGTGAAACATTGAATGGTGAGTTTTACCATCGGAAACTTAAGACACAAATGAAGATTTTTAACAATAGATGGTTGTTTATTGATTTAACAAATGTTAATAGTTATCGTAACTTTAACATATAATAAACAATTGTCGATATCGAATCAGCAAGCTATTAAATTGTTTTAATGGTGAAGAAACAACGTTTCACAGTTTTTTTTTAGAGAAATAAATCATGACTACGACTTAAACATCTTGACGCTGACGTGGCGCCGATTTACAACTCTGCAACTGTCTGCATCTGTTACCGAAGGCTAAAAAGATGTCATACATATTTATGAGACAAGTCTATGAGATTGGGAATGTACGTGTCAGGAATGGTGGAATGGATCAATGACAAAGAACAGTGAAACAAAGGAACGTTGGAATAGAACTGAAAAGCAATGAGATAGCAAGCTTATTCCTCTGGAGAATATGATTATACCCGTTAAAATTGATTGCATTATTAATTAATGAAATAAAATTTATCGTCATAGAGGTATCACTAAAATATTAATTAAAAGGTGTCAAGCATTTTAAATGTATTACCCTTAATATGGAAATCCTAGTAAAAATATAGTGAAAGATATTCTGATTAATGTTTTATTTTGTTGATCAAGTTATGTTCAATAATCATAAGCGTGCTTACATGTATAGCGTCGTAAGTATAAGTAACCAAAATATCCTGGAATTTGTACATAAACACTATATCGTGTTATAAAATAAGAGACAATGAATAAAATGATATACTGATTTTATTCAAATGATTTCCTGTTTTTGTCTTCATCCGACATAAAATGTAAACCAACATAAAACGTAGAAATAAAGCAAACAAACATACCCTAATCGAGAATACAAGAAAACGTTAATTCAGCTTTATTGAGAACCAAAATATATACAATTGTATGAACAGGTCGCTACTAAATGTGCTGAGATGTATAAATTTCTGACGACTCTAGTCGCAATGGATCTATTAAGAGTAATGTAAGGACGTACAGAGTTGACTGTGACTTTGAACACCTAATTAAAGAAGGGAATCCTCCGTAGTATTTTTACAATGTTCCTTAATAACCTTTGCCAACTGAAAATATCTGTCAGATAAAGCTAAAGAAATTTGTCTTGAAACTGTGAAACTTTGTACTATTCCAGTATCTCTTATGTAGTGTAAAATAAGTCAATCGTTTTTAACCAAACATTTTATTTATGGGTAGTATTTTTGTATGCATGGCGTCGTATTAAATACTCTAGAGAAGCATCAGGAATTTGTTAGTGATAAGAATGATAGATGAAATGTCCTTGATAAAAATGTCATGATAGCAAGAAATATGAGTTAATGATCAAATATTGTTCAGATATCAAGGAAATTAAATATTCAACGTATATCAGAATATCTTTAACATAATTCCTCTAGGTTTCCAATATTCCTTGTAATATCTCAAAACCTATTAGTGTCATTATCGTGTATTATTGTAATGATTTTGTTGACTAAGTATTCAATTCAAAATATTTTACTGATTAATAGATCAATCAGGTTCACATAATCATATTCCCTAAGGGAATTTTCTCATTGCTTTTTAAGATCATTTCCGACATGCCTTAGCTTCACTGTAAGTACATAGTGCATAGTAAAGTTATAGTAGTAGATAGTGATGTTTGTTGATAGCTAGTACAAAAACTATTGAAAGATTGGTATCGTCTGTGTAAAACATAGTCTACAGTGGTTTGTGCTCTCCTATTTCGCACTCCACTCCGATTTTGAGTACCAACTCTAAAGCTAAGGCTACGGTATATAACATTTTAGATAAAAGCGTTTTTGAACGAATTTTTTTTACGATCAGAAATTTGATCTCTAAAACACAACAACTACTCAACCACTAACTCACACCAACCATATAAACTATTTTCTATATTTAACTATATTTAAATCAGTACTCAGGTTTTATTAAGAACACAATGGGAATGTATTTTTGTTCCATGAAAAACAGCTATTTCGAGTTAATGTTGTAAAATTTCATTAAACATGGGTATTTGAAATTTTTAATCAAAATATTATTGGTTTCTTCTACATGAGTACATAGGAGTTTAAAAAAAAGACATTCTACAAACTGTTATATAACATTAACTCGAATGTTGTAAAATTTCATTAAACATGGATATTTGAAATTTTTAATAAAAAAATTGGTTTCTTCTACATGAATACATAGGAGTTTAAAAAAAGACATTCTAAAAACTGTTATATAACCTTTTGTGAATTAAATAAATCAAGAATATAAAATTTGTTACTATAGTACATGATAAAAGTACTAGTAACAAAAGTAGTAGTAAAAGTACTAGTAATAAAAGTACAGTCATAATCTAAATCACAATTTTTGTTAAACATTATCAAAACACCTTCTAAGCAAAAATTAGTTTTGAGATGCCTAAAACTATTGCCTAGAAAAAGAATAAAAAGTTTGCAATTATTTGTTGAAGTCAAGTTGTATTAATTCGTCAGAGCTTTTAAATTATGGATATCTTACACACCCCTGTAGTGTATGAATAAAATTCATAGAAAAATAGGTTTATTTCTAAGAATGAACACGGCTCATAAATTCATGCATACACTTTACAAACACGTAAAATACACATATGTGAATTGAATATAAAAAATAAGAGACACACACAAATATATATATATATATATATATATATATATATATATAAATATATATGTATAAGAAACTGTGTATATAAGATATTTTAGAAAACAAATTAAGTAATGCATAGATCTTCTGACGATTCCACGATATGGAAAGCTCTTCTCAAATTTCAGTTAAACTAGTCGCAAAAATACTTTGGAATATGTGCACACGAATATCTATATCTAAAATTACTCAAATCAGTCCATTCTCAAGTGTTAAATATATTTCAAATCCAACAACCTTAACCATAAATATTACAATATATTACCATTGTGTCGTGAACTATCAGCCAAATCAGTTTGAAAGTAGTGTGACCACGTTAGATAGGCTGAAGGTCAACAGAGCAGATCAATGGTAACAGTCGATACCAGTATGTTGACCTGCTCGAAGTTGGCTATTGCACGTACAGATTCTGGCTGACATCGCAGGTTTTACTTGCCGTGATTACCACAAAGAACTCGATGTTTTCGTTGTAGCACAGTCATGAAAGATTATGTAAACCATAAAAAAAATAAAAACAACATTTGTTTTGTAAACTCCGTTTTGTCAATTATCAACTTTAAACAAAATAAACAACTTTCTTAAAAACAGATCTGAAATCTGAATTTTCTTAAATCTGAGGTTATTTCAATTTCCAATTCGAGTCATACATAAAATTATTAGCAATAGTAAAATTATTTAAATTTCGAAGTTTAAGGAATGTATAGTTTGCTTTTCTTGGGTTGTTACTTTTTCCTTATTTGAAGTGACTGCGTTTTAATTGTATCTATTTATTCAATTTATTAAGAAGTGGATTTCCAATTTCTGTGCATTTGCATTTAATTACTATGAAGGGAGTCTACGATATAATTGTAAGAGTTAATGTATAATGTAATGTATTAATGTAAACTAATCTGTACTGATAAGATCGATTTTTTATCAGTCACATAAGGAAACTATTTTTAATGATAAATTGCTTGACGAAACCTCATTTATTTATATATATGTTATATACATATGTTATATATATTCTATGTATATATGTTGGTTATATATATATATATATATATATATATATATATATATATATATATATATATATATATTGACAATATTTCACTCCCTTATATTGTTTTGCATGGAATAAAAACATTCATATTTTTATCATCAGCCTTTTCCAGACCTGTTATCAAGATTCCTGCAATGACCACTGTGCATCCCAAACATGTTTAATGGATTACCCAAAAACTGTGTTTTATTTAGTGCACTACCTTAAAAGTCTTTTTCCTCATAACATCAAGATGAAATTTATTATTTTTCTACGTATGAAACTTACGTAGATCAATATTTATTTTGGACTCTACCAGTACGAGCCATTATATCATAAAAATGTTTTGCCCCTCGCATAGTGAGAAATCTTTATAAGGAGACTGTTTTGGACATTGATAAAAATCATTTGAAAATGAATATAAAACATTGATAAGCGAATTTGAAGCCAGAATCATGAGTAAATTTATAATTTGTAAAATTACTACTTGAAGCTTTGACGCGTTGATTTTCAAGAGGATATAACAAGAGTCTAATATAACTATACAACTTCAAAGCTCAGAGCCCAGCACCACATACGTGTTGGTGCGGGAAGTATAATTGTCAATTTCACGACCAGATGAATTGATCCATTTTTAATTAACTTGCATATGCAATCCAGTGTAGCATTTAATAATTTGATTTGCCCACCAGAAGGTGGTGTGATTTTAATTTATAGTTCTCATTCGTTCGTTTAGTAACATACAGAGTACAAGAATATACTTGGTAACACTAGAAGTATCTATGTAGACTAATGCCATGAAGAGTGCTCAATTCTTTGGTAAATTATGTTTTTGGTAACATATAACGGTGGTAAATGTCCAAAATGTTAACTTTTCAAATCATCTACTGTCAATGACAAAAGTATATTGAATGACGTTTTCAGTCTGTCAATATTTTAGAAAACGTTATAGTATAGAAACCATGCCGATTATAAATATGTAAGTTCTCTGTTAAAGTACTTCGAAAAATTATCCAGCTTATGTTTTATTTGTCTTTACAAGTTGAAGCGCAAAATAAAAATCTCATTTGTAAAATAGGTATTTCTTAAACAGTTAAGAGTTTTTATAAATGTTAAGAAATATTACTTAATTTGCGAGAGGTTAGATTAGAAATGGAGACACCAAAGACAGAGAAAACACTAGTTCATTTCTTTCAACAATTTCATAGACTAAAGTGCAATAATTTTAGTTGGCATTAAGTCTTCTACAAATTAATTTTAGATTGAAATATTTTACTATATTGAGTTAAATACACATGAGGAAATCTATTTTCGATAATGATCACATTAAGCGAGCTATAAATAATATAACCGAAATATACTGTTATTTCTCAGGAGCAATCAATCAGATAAGTTTTAAATCTATACTAACAGACGTTGTTTCATAATCTAGTGCGTACTAAACGTGTTGGCGCTATAATGTAGTTACAGTACGATTGCCTAGATTATTGTGACAACAGTTTGTCGCTGAAAGAACAGCACGAAGAGTAGATAAAGTAGCCGCATGGCAGCGCAGAGCGAGGTTGGTATTCCGGTAGTGAATGCTGCAGACACAGACACCCCGGCCCTCCCTCCTGTAAAGGTAATTTGAACAGAGGGTTTGAGAGGCCGTGTGTCCACGAGCACGTTCTCTTTAAACTAAAACCCTAGGCTTGTGCTACCTTGGCTTCATGAGGCGTGACTCTGTTGCAGCATTATTCTCTGTCCTCATATTCTGGGTTTGTGTCAATTCGACGGAACCGCAACGATTTTAGTGCTCTATAACTCGTGTCCTAGTTCTTTTATTCGAGGTGGATTCGTTTGAATTTTTATGAATTATACTCAAAATAATGTTTACTCTACCGCTTGCTATTACAACTAACTCGGAAACATTGTTCTATATTAATCTTACTAGTTTAAAAGTAGTAGAATCGTCCATTACATGTTGGTTTTTAGGTATTAATGTAGCATTATTCGTACGTTATATTTAGTTGTAATAGTCCCACATTAGTATTATATCTGTTAATTTTAATTGGGTTTACTAAGATCTCTTACCAACTCAATACAGAAAAAAACAAAAATAAAAAACATAATTTCATATTGTGTGGAGGAATGTGTGAAAAGTGTTTATGACCATAACATTGAAATATCAGGGGCATTTTGCCAGTTTTCGTTCACATACTTTAGAGTTTAGAAAAAACAATATTGGAGTACCTTAAGTACTCTTTATGTGCCAAGAAAGTTAGAAAATGTTATCCAGTTTTAGTTTTTGGCTTTCAAGATACATTTTTTATTATTTGTTACATAGACGGTTTGCAGAATACACATATGAACGGGATTAGTAAATAAAGAGTAAACCTTTAGCCACTAGTTGCTTAATCCTTCTCTTTAAAATTTACTATGTATTACTGTTTCTAAGCTTTTGTCCAATAAGTTTCCGCGTGACTTTTACAGTTTTAAAACAATTTATACTCACAATTGTATGTAAATACCTCAGTAACTATGGCTAGTACTTTAAGTATGAGCCGATGTTATACGTCTATAATTAGTTTTATTCTACTTCATTATAAGCGGTCTTGGCATTGGATGGTTAAACACATCAAATCTGCTCTTCACAGATTATGTGTTACCTATCTTACAACAATAGTTTTCGATTTTACCTTTAAATGTTTTATTAAAGCTTTATTTTAAGAATATTTTGACACTACGAACGGTTTTGGTTAATTTAGTAGATTATTCATTAATGAAAAATGTTGTAACCATTTTGTGATTTTTGTAACATTTTACTTTAAAAATTTATTTGTTTAGACACTAAAAGTAATAACATTTACCAAATTGATATTAAGAAGTACACAGAGAAAATCAACTGACTTCGATTAAAGTTAAATATTGAAAATATGGGATGCTGAGAAGCACCTTTGCAATTTATCAATCATAAATCCTACGTTTCGAAACTAAATCAGTTACGAGCACATACTTTAATTAAAGAGGGTATTCGCATGTTATTGAAACAAAATTACGTTTATGACTACATGATTTAGGAAATAAATTGCATAGCATATAATTGTTTTCATGAGACGCCTCATTCCACTCGGAAAGTTTTTAGTTTTAAGATATTATTAGACTATAAATAATCTATAATTGTGATAAGACAAATATATTGCAGTTATTGTAAGTAGTGTTACACTTGAAAGTCTATAAAATCTAATTTTGTAAATTTTACAATGTAAAGTACATGTATAATTGACGTAGTGGTTAACTTTTATTTATTAACATTCTTTTCATCCTCACTATGTATGTAGTCCTTGTCTAGTTTTACATCTGGAATTTTCAGTCTCATTATGGATAATAATGCTATGAATTGTTTTGGCGAGGTAATGGGAAAATGAGCTGAATACAATTTCGTGTAAAATATATCAAAGATAAAAATATGGTAAGATAATACATTGGAACTTACATATTTAAATTTAGCATATTTATTTTAATAAATTGAGCAATTTGAATTTTTTAATCTAAACGATTGGATCAAGTTTTGTGTTAGCTAGATCTCGGTCACAGTAGATTCTGATAGTTGGTTTTACTGTCAGACAGTTACATTTAGTTAAGAAGAGAACACAGTCTGTATCTGGCGACCAGTTTAAACCTTCAAACACATTTTTAAACCCGCAAGATCACACAGGCTAATAATGTGGTTTTGTAATTCAGCTAATTAGACTTTAAATTTGGAGAATAATTAGAGTAGGACGTATTGGATTGTTTTGCCTGTAATATTAGACTAAATTCTTGGTCCTATGAACGGAATACCTATTGCTTGGTATTCTAATAGAACTAAAAGACTCAATAGTTGTCATTGGTAACTAGCGCACTAGTTAGTGCCACTTGCTTTTCACTAGTCGATAATATCTAGTAAAAACCAATCAGTTTTCACTTTTTAAGTACACTCTTTCATTATTCGTATTAGCTTTAATGCTGGGATATCTTAAATTTAAAAAGTAGCGATTGATAATTTAGAGATCGCTACAAACTGAAAATAACCTAGACTATATCAGTTGCTCTAGGCTCACCTTTATAGTAATTATTTCAGTTGGACTCTGAATTAATTAAAATAATTTCATATCAGCTTAGATATTATAAAAATGGCTAAGAAAGAACTCCGGCGTTATTTCTGGCTTACCTTTGAGTCCTGTGTAATTACAGGCGTAAAGAATAACCATAAAATTACCTAATATTACGTAATTGTTAATACTTTGTAACGCCATATGATAGGTAATTAGTATTTGTTTTTAATTCCAAATCGTTATACAAATGAAATAATCATCACAAGATCCAAACATGTGTATATGCTTAATTATATTATTGCACTTAAAGACTGTACTAACATGTGGCCTGGTATCAAGTGGATTTGTCAATTCCTCAAGAAGAATTTATATTAGTAAAGATGGTAAGATAAAACTACTTTTCAACCATTACAATCAAATATTTGGAAAAACTGAACTCTTTTAATACAATAAAGGGAACGTCGAGTAAGATAGGAGTAAAGGGGAAATCTGTTCAACGGAAAAGGTAGCGATTTTGAGTTAACATATAGATGAGCTCGTGAGTGACGTGTTTGATCTCGCGGTTACGTCTGGTGTGATGGGGTGGGTGGAACGACAACGTACATGTGCGGATGGTACGGGGATGTGGCCTGTTGTATCAGGGCTTACTGTCAATGTGGAGTGATTGCTTCTGAATTATTTCTCATCTTTCATGACCGCCGCTGGGTTTGCAAATATTACAATAAACATAACGTGATTCTGTCATTTCAGAAATTGTGGAATAGTATTCGTAATATGAAGGTTGTCGTAAATTAACATAAAATGAAATGCCTTTATTAAATATGGGGAGTTGAAGTTATCAAGGCCTCTCCCATTATTCAACATTAATTACATATGGGCTACTTCAAGTAAAAATCCTTTTAGACGATAAGATTTGATTCCGTATTGTCGTAATACAATATTTCATGCTAACGCCGTAAGCTATGTTACTGCATCCAAAGGTATTAAAGCATGATTTATCTAATGTCTTCGTTGTGATCTACGTTTGGTATGCCATACATACCCTTAAAAACTAAAAATATAATACATTGTCTGCTCCTTACATTGGGTACATGATTTGGGTACGCTGTGTCTTATTTTTATACATCGCTAAGGAAAAATGCTATCGCAAAATTACCAGACGAAACTCTATTTTAGATAATAGTAAGGTACAGATGTTTAATGTGTTTTTTTTTTACTATCATAAGGTTTTTAAGGAACCGAAATCTCCATCATTGTCTGTATTTGTATAGAGGCCCTAGAGATCAAGTTCCAAGAACCATTGATTTAGGAGTCCAAAGATTAGAGATAAACAGATTTGTAAGTAACTTCGTAAAAATGCCGTGATGTCTTGAAATATTGGACTGTGACGACCACATTACCGCCAGGTAGAAAGCAAGAACACACAGTTCTGCCGTGTTTGACCCACATTCCCACGAGATAGTCAGGAAGAGCTCATGCAGGGAAAATTGTTTTACTGAAATATGTATTTAGCGCCCCTAGTCCGGGAATCATGCAATTTGTGGAGTTTATAAATCAGCTACTACGATATCATTTCCCTCAAAGAAGCATTACCAAAATTCTTCGTACTAATCTTTATTCTTAGTTCCTCTTAGCTTCTAATTGTTAAATTGAAACTTATTAGGCCTGGTAAGTTCAAGGCTTCAAATTCAAATATGTATTCACAACTAAAACTAATGTAAATTTAGAAGCATCCAAACGTTCACAGCTATGTTTGGCCATGGAAATCAATTATTTCCCTTCAATTAAAAATAAAATAATGTAAGTATATTTAATTTACCGCCGACCTCTGGTTTAATCGTAATACAAAATAAAAATAAAGTCAATATAAAAACACAATATCTGAATGATGCTTATTGTTGTGCGGGAAGAACTAAATTTATTAGTAATAATTTCATACCTTTTTGTAGTTACTACACTTTCCATGTATGTAAAATTTTTGCAATGCTTATTGAATAAGTCTGTACATTTAAAATAAAATTTATATTTACTTGTGCGTTTATTGAACAGCGAAAGATTAAAAAGTATTTAATTTTCATGGTTTCTTTGTCTTTGTACTACTGTTGCTTTATTGCACTAAATAAACCATTATTCTTAGTGAAGATTAAAACTGATTTGCGTTACTTTAAATATTCAAATAGTTCATAATCGATGCTACTTTCCTATATTACAAACTGAACGCAGGGTGAACTTTTAATATTATTATTTTTCCTACAAGATTTATGTAATAGTAATGTTTTGCGAAACTTGTAGTTTTCATTGCTACAAAGTCGCTTACAATATCGCATAGTGTTCTGGGGAAACACTTACAAACATATTTAAACCCATTTTATATACAGCTAAAGCATCTGTTTAGACTAATTTAATATAAAAACAGATTTGAACCTTCTCGTCCTCTCTCTATTTGTCACAGAATCTTACCTTTAACGTACATTTTTGTTTTTAAAATGTTAAAGCTTTTTTATAACAGGAGCGTAGCGGAAATATCCAACTCAATGAGAACAGATACAGGAGTAAGCTCAGTCAATTCATTTAAAATTCCAAGACCTATGAATACATTTGTCTCTAAAACTTGTAACTTTATTGGTCGGAGAATGTTTAATAAATTGCCTGACAGTATAAAAAAAACAAACACAAAATCATTTAGAATAAATTCAAAAAATGGTTATTTCAAACAGAAAATATTAGTTTTTGTTTGAGATACAACTATAAAGTTAGTTTATTTTAATTCCCCCCCCCCCTTTTTAAATAAATTATTTCATTCTTATGGAGTTTGTAGACATTATGTATACAGCGCTATATGTATACAAATGTACATAATTATACGCTGGTATTTTATGTTATTTTAGTGATTCTTTCCTAAGTAAAACTTTATGTTTATTATGGATCCTTTTTATTAAGACATTTAAACGCATGTTTAGATTTGTATTCTGCTTTGGTTATGTTAAATACTTTTGTTTTACTATCGAGATTGTTTTTTAAGTTATTTTTTTATCACAGTACATCTGACCGCTTGTTATTTTAATTTAATTTTGAATAAGGAGCCTCGAATCAAGCGTAGCCTTAAGAAGAAGAAAAGAAAGAACCTTAGATTGTTGTATAGTTAAGAAGTTTTCGTACATAATTAAAGTTAATTATTAAAAAATGTAAATCGACCTGATAAGTTAAAAATGGACATTTGTTGTTTGTATTTTATTTTAAGTTATGTACATGAATGATTAATGTTAATAATGTACTGTACATTTCCTTGTTTTGGAAAATAAATTATTGTTATTATTATTACTTATGAACAAATAAAATTGGATTAAGGCTTGAAAACAATCTATCCAATCATATGCATATATTAATTTGGTTTTGTAAAAAATGAAGTCACTATAGTTATTGTTCCTTTAAATTTAAAGCTCGTCAAACAATTAAATCACTAAACTCTTTATGCATCACTAAAATTCCTAATTCTCTATTCACATGCACAAATTATTTTCACATAGTGATGTAGAAATATGGTATATGTAGTCTTTAGTATTTACTAGGGTAGAAGTTCTCTGTAACTTTTATTTATTATTTTACTATACAAATGGTACGGTATTTGAAATGTTTAACGCATACAGAAAAATAGTTACCATAATATGCAGTTTTTTTAAAACATTTTAAAGTTAATATTATCTTAGAACATTGTAATGTGGTTAACAACGTTGTAAAACCAAAATACTTTACCGAAATTGACATAATTATTCCTTCCTAATGAGGAAATTGCGAGAAACATTTCGTGAAGTTTACCGAAGAATAGTTAATTTTTTATTTTACTCTACAAATTATCGTTCCATTATAATCTTTACAATAATGACACAATAAAGGTAAAAGTAATGAAGTGAGGGCGAGGGTTATGAAGAGAAGTTATTATTACTGCGTGGGAAGGAGTTGTAACAGTGTTCAGAAGACTGTGTGTTAATACGACAAGGGAGGGTAGGTAAGGTAGTTGTCACTGTATCAAACCGTCCCCGGTTTACACTATGCTACACGCAGATATTCCAGCAGTAATATTAACTTAACAAGTCCTGTAGTTAGGCTCCTTTCCACTGGAAAATGTCAGCTTCCCACATTTCACTCTAACTAACTGTGGATCATAGAAATAAAGTACTACTAATTCCATTTTGAATATGGATATTGAATATGAATCACATTTCAACCTCAACTTTATGTATTCATAAAAAATAGATGACTTTTTCTTTAAGTTTATGTAATTGTTTTGTTTTGTTGTTTTTGGAGATATCTTATCTTAATAGACTAAGCAGATGGTGATGTATTTAAGAAATGATTTGAAACTATAGTGCGTCAATTAACTCTGGAGGCGATCTTCCATTTACCGAACGATTTTAGTTAAGAATATACCACTTGCAGTTATTAGTGTTATACTGAAAAATCCACATTTTCTTGAAAATCTTATATGCAAGCATAGATCGAGTATTAAATCAAATTTAAGGACGTTATTAGTAGAATACAAATCAAGGACTAGACCTCAAAAGGTTTACCTCAATGTAAATTATAGCATTTAAAATGTTTTAGATTGTGTACACATGCGAGGCAAGATCCAGACTTAATTGATAACCTATATAAGGAGTATGCATTAAAACACACAACAATATTATGAAACACACAACAATGTTTCATATTGGTTTAAACATATATTGAATATAAAAATTTCAATTTGCTGATACATTGCCCTGTTGGTCTTCTGGATAATGGTCTTACTAAGAAGCTGACAAAGGCTTTGGCAGTCTAAAGGTTAACAACATGTATACAAAAGTAGTTGAAGATTATTTACAGCACTTCATTCCAAAACTCTTGGTCTTCTGTTTCAGATAAGAAGCTGAAAGAGACTTAGGAACTCTAAAACAATTTGGTATATATTTGGGACGACAGAGTACAACTTTTCTATTCTAATAAAATAAGTAGGCAATCATTTTATAATATCCGGGCGTCATATATATTACTTCATTTGCATATTTAACCATACAACATTTAAAAACAAAATTAAACCATGAAATTTTGTATCTTGCAACAAGTTTTATAAGGATACAAACCTACCACTTCAATGGAAAACTGACAGCTAAGCGTTACATGATTTCTGTGTAAGTGAAGCACGTCAGTAGGGTAATAGTGTTTCCACTGCAGAAAGAAATACTATTTTTGTCTAATATTCCAGTGCTTCATTGAGAGGTTTCCCACTGATTTTTTCTTACTCTTTGTTTCCATAAAGAGTATAAAGTCATTTTAAGTGGTTCCTCTCTGGAAAGTTATGTGAAAAATATGGTAAACGTAGAAATCTACATCATAAGTATCATCATGGCGTATTTTAAAGTGTAAACCGTCCTTCTGTAAATATAAAAACGAATATTTAGTTTAAGGACGAATCCACCACCCAAAAGGTTAAGGTTCATTCAAAATTATTACACAGATCCTTTTTAATTGAATTTAAAAAGCTAATGTATTGATTTTTAAATTATAGGTATCGTTTTTGTGAGCCACAGGCTCTCTACATGATTTCATGCTTATTTTTTCAGTTATTCGCAAAAACCCGTTTGAAAATATGGTTTGTTTTGGTCTGAAAACTGACAATTTCACTCACGAATAAGTCGAAATGTATTCACTTTCTGAAAAACTTCATAAAACTAAAGTTGCTTGAAATTAGTTAATTAATCGATTTTCGCACTTATTTACAGTGACAAATTCTCGAGAGAAGGAATTGCATGCCCCCCCTCCCACCCAGGGAAAAAGCAACTCCCGGCATAGGGTAGATTTGAAATAGAGGACAAGTAGAACCTAAATCCAGACTTTTATGAAAATTGGTGATGTATGGGATAAATACACAGGAAAATGGCCACTGATTGGACTATCATTAGAACCACTGGCAATATTTCAATTTTCTACTTGACATAAGATGGTACGAAGAGAACCCTCGTCAAGGATTGCCTCCCATTAATTATTTATTAGCGCGGTATTCACATTCAACAGTTCATCGCCTTGTCTGTTTTGGAGGTTGTTACGTCTCTGCCCATTGTTAGTTGCGTATTTCAGGGTATACAATACAAGCTACAATAATTAGCAGGATATTTGATGGCACAATTTAATTTGTTGCTGTTTTGTACCGTTCTTATCTCTGGATAGCACGGTTAAACTTTTATAATTTAATATCCATAGATTCTTTCACATTAGAAATAGGCTAGTGATATATTTTACATAAATTTGACAGTTGAGCTTTAAAAAATAACGAACGAATGCTAAATAAGTAATAAAACATTCGGAAAAAAGCTAAATAGTTCAATCCTTGTTTATTTACTTTAGTAAGAAAATTATAAATTTTGTATGAGAAACTTTTTTGTTACTAAAAGGGTAAGGAATGGCATCCCACAGTCCTGAGTGTAATTATGGCCGTTGGCCACCTCTTTGTCATTGTTCTCAACGTTATGAACACTTTTGTCAAGGACATAATTACAACCATTACTACAGAAAACATTTAACTGCGATAATTGCTTAACATTGGTACAACAATGAAAGTGCCAACTGTGGCATAACATTGTGGTGGAAGTAACATTTTAACAAATACATTTGTGACATTAAATTGAGCAATGAATATCTTTATATATATATATATATATATATATATATATATATATATATATATATATATATATATATATATATATATTACATCGGATTCTATATTGTCCATTATTTATATTGCTCATAACATCAAATTAATTTTACGTATTATAAAAGACTGAAAAGAAAGCATAAAGCTGCTAAATTTAATTAGAAGTAAATATTAAAGCATTGTTTTTATTTTTCTAAAGGTTTTGCAATTTATCAACGTAATAAAGACAACATGCATAGATTGATAGAAAGACAGTAAGATATATGTAACAGTGTACATTATGTTGGTTAGTTGCAAATTTGAGTTTTAAAGGGCCTACGTTAACTTCAGCATACATTTCATACTGTCAAATAGTTTGTTTGTCAGAAAATACGTGGCTATTTCGACAAGAAACTTTTAATTAAGCCTAATGTGTTGAGATATTTATACTCTATATTTTATTTTCTAACCCTTTCAAATACGTATAAGCTTTTATAACTTTTCAAACCTAAATCTCTAACAAAACCACAATTTTATATCTGTAACGAACAATAAATCATAAACAAACTTTGTTGCCAAAAGTTTTAACATCAATTCACCATTCACAGATAACTGCGACGGTATTCTACTAAACAGGTTATTTAAAATAATTATCTATTTTGATTTTTAAGTCATTGTGTGCAGACCTAAACAGGTACTCGACAATACCTCATTTAGTATTAGAACTAGATAAACGTCATCATACTCAGTTTGCTATCACTTTAGAACGGGTCATTACCATTGTTTTTATTTTTTAACAGAGTCAACGAAACGGCATAAGCAAATTTATATCGAATACCAATGAATTGGTATTCAACGTGACTGACTATTCACGGCTTAAATTTTTATATAATTATATTACAAATAAATCAATCATAGAAACGGAAGGCATGGCAAGAAAGATATAGTTGTATCTGATGTCATTACATCAGGATATTTTCAAGTTAGAAATAAGAAAAAAAGTTTAACAAAACTACATTTATGTTCGAAGAAACAATCTGAATTGAGATTTAACAATCTGGTAACCATAAACTTAGATCTTCGATTGAGTCATAAACACTACTTAATACGCCATGTCATGAATGTGTCACGAATTCATAATTTGGAAGCAAAGAGTTTTGCATCTTCCCTAAAATGAGGTTAGACAAACAAAATTGTACTATAATGAGCATGGTGTTTTGTTTCCAAAGATGTACAGAGATAAAACGTCCATGATAAGTGAGTCTATTGAGTTAATAGTAACAAATGTGATCAGAGCTTATCATTGAGTTTGTTATTAACACGAAACCACTTTGTACAAATATTTAGACTGTTACTATTATTTATTCCTTCATCTATAGAGTGTACATACAAATTAGAGTTACCATATATACCAATTGAATTTTAATAGCTTCTTTTTCAGGGAAGAAGGAAAGCACAACTAATAATAAATAAAATTAAATGTAAGTTTAGAAATTGAAATTTAAAAACAACTGTCACTAACATAGTAAACTATGTTTGTAAAAGGTATTATTTAAACTGCCAATTGCAGATAACTATGTATTCTCTTACAGAGGGAATTTAAAATAATTACCTGTTTAGATTTTTAAGCCATAGTCTTTCGAGAAGAAGGAAATCATAACTAATAATAATAATAGTAATGAAATTCACTCTTTTTTAAGAGGTGAGAGTCCCAACTATTATATGGGATAACTTATTGGAAGTCTAGGCTGAAATTCAGAAGAAGATGAATTTTGTAGTAGTTGACCAAACGATACAGAGATTATTTGTGATAGAAATGAAGAAAAGTTACATACGACTTCCAAAGTTATTACTAATTGTGAATTAGGAACCTAAAAACTATTTAGAAACTTAGTTGCAATATTAACTTATCAAATAAAGATATTGCAGTTTTTATTTATTATAAACGAGGCAATACCAATTCATTGCTTTGGTTTAAAGCCAGTGGCCCACAAAAATAATATCTCTATTTTTAAAACAAATGAAATACACTTTTAAATGAATTAAAAAGGATCTGTGTAATAATTTTGGTAGTACCTTAACATTTTTGGTGGTGGGATCGTTCTTAAAGGAAATAGATGTATTTAAATTTGTGGAAGAATATTTTACACTTTATTAAATTTGAATTAAATCAGGTAAATTGAATTGAATTTGATTAAATTTATAAAACACGCCATGATTATAATGATTTTTTAGATTTCAACGTTTATAATATTTTGTTCATAACTTTCCACAGAGACAGGACTTAACGACTTTTAACACTTTACGGAAAAAAAGTTGGGAGGTTATCTCTCAATGAAATACTGGAATGTAACACAAATATAATATTTGTTTCTTTCTGCAATGGAAAAACTATTACTATCGTGCTTTAAAATTATGTCGTAACTGATCTACTGACGTGTGTTTAGAGTAAATTTATTTAATAAGTTCGATATTTAAACTCAATTAATAAACGTTATAGCATGAAAAATCATATGTTATATCTAAACAGTCATTTTAACTGTACAAATATAATTACTGTTTATTTATAACATATGCCTGTACCATCTTATTGTTGACTGCACTAAAAGAGAGTGACTGCTATAGCTAACTATTGATGCAACGAATTTACCAGTCAAGGTGCTACATTAAAACAATGGGTTATAGCATTATTTTGGGTGGTACCTAATTTTATTATCACTAGAAACGATGAATTAGTGATGACATTGTGAAAAGATAATATGTGATAAATTTATTGCCATATTTTCATAGTCAGTATTTAAAATTAAAAAGCTCAATAAATGTTTACAGTTGTATTTCCCTCTAAAAAAGAAGTGTGTGAAAATAAACGCACTTTTGTAGGTTTTTTCTTTTCCTAAGGCATTTATTGTGTTTCATTATATACATATTTTATTTAATTCAGTATAAGGTTTTGTATTTTACCATATTGTTGTTTTATACCCAACATCTGAATATTAATGTATAATGTTTATAAATATAATTTAAGTTTGAATTTGAAATATATTCAATTCATTTAATGTAAAATCTTTGAACATTATATAACGCCTGAAAAAATAGAATAATTGAAGCTTTTCATTATATTAAAAAATAAGCAATGCATTAATGTGAAAAATATTGCAATGCAGATAATAGATAAAACAGATAACTAACTAAATTTAAATATAAAATTAAATTGAGCGATTTCCTTATCACCTTTACACGCAACTTTCTTTTTTGCCATTCTTTTTTGACGTTTGTTTCTGAAGTGCGTAGAAGGCTCTTTTAAGTCAGAGCATAACTATATCCTGCTGTACACATGCAGTCTGCTCGTGCATTGTTTTTCTCATAACCCATATTTATTTTGTTATTTTAATTATTAAAATTCCAGTTATCAGTTTAGTTTTATTCATTTATTATAAAATAGATAAACAATTTCAGTTTTTGTTTGTACCTTACTGGGAAAATAAATAAATGTTTGATTAGATTACTTTACAGTGGCGTTCGGCTTATTGCAAAAGCCATTCTTTAAAATCCTTATACTTTACATGTTTGGTAATGGGTTGGCCAAGAAAATGGTACTGCCTTATATAATTAATCATGGCTTGTCGTATTAAACAAACACCATATTAGAGTATTTTCATAACATTAGTATTTTAAGTCTGCTTGGAATATTCTAAGGTCATAGTCTAATAAACTTCCGGAAAGGAACAGTGACATGAACTTAATTAAGAGACTAAGGACCCGAGCGAGACTATCAGTGTAAGAAAGGTCACGCAGCAAGGAAAGAGAGACAGAGATAGGGAGAGGTCGCGGTTATAATAATAGCAATGCGGTAAAGTTAATTAGGGATGAATCGATTGTGGCTGGAGTCGTGGCGCTCAGTTCCTGTATTGATTCAGGACTGAGCCACAGTTTGTCGGTGGCAACCCTAGTGTCCGCGACATGCGAATATCGACCGTAACTCCGGAGTACTTACACTCCAAACTCCTACAAGTTCGCCTAACTCCTCATCTTAAAATAACACTAACTATACAAATTAAAATATAGTATCGTAAACAATGTTTAAATATAAAATATTTGTAGAGAAGCAATAACAGTTATAAAAAAAAAATTATTTTATACTTAAGATTTAATAAATGAAGGAATTCAGAAGGAAAAGTTATTACGCATAATACTATTAATAACCCGTAAACTGGTTCCAGATACTCACGGAAATAACACAAAATTATCGTAACCAAAAGATGACTATATTTAAAACGTTAACAACTTTTTTGGGAGGAAGTTTCTGTCTAACATATCCTGTTGTAATATCTTCTTTAATTCGTGCCTCCAAAAGTTTAAAGACGGATTGTTCTACCATCAACTGAAGCGTGGGAGGAGACTGAATTTTGCAATGCAACAAGATTTAATTTAAGTAAAGTGTACAGTGTTCACCGTTTTACTTATTGAATTTAGTCCTTTCTTACTCCGCGAAAGGAGAATTTTCGCTTAAAGTTTAAGCAGTGCTATCTGAATTCTTCCATGTCATCCAACAGATAACCTTATTTGAACTATAGTGTATTTTCCACTACAGTTATTATTTTACAGTGATAAAACTAAATTAAATCTATCAGTATTATTCCTATAAGTTATTAATTTTATGAATTGTTCTGAGAGTAATTACAGTGAATAATATGGGTAAACGAAAAGGTCTCACTCTTCTAGATTTAGATGTGATAAATATACGTTATTATTTTCATTTGTAAAGGAGATTATTATTCATATTTTATCAAATGCTATGTTGTATTTACAATTTACCTGTAATAAGTCAATCCTTAATATACTTAATTAGCTCTTCTTCAGCATATACAGTACAGTTCCTATAAAAGAACAATGATAAGTTTCGTTTTAAATAATTTGATACATGTGTAAAAAAAATTAAAAAAAGATAATTCCTCTGTTGAATATTACTTGATCTAAAGTGGGAATAATATAGGATCTAAAATTAACTTAAACATTAAAACAAGACTGAATGGTTAAAATAGCGAGATGATAAGTTTTCAAACTAGGTCAGGTACCTATACTACTTTTAATATTGTTTGTATTCAGTTTTAAAATTGTGCTGCTGCAATTGACAAAACCCATTAATACCTTTAACCATTTTGTAAACAATTTTACTGAATCTGAAAAATAATCCTCATTACGGATGTATGTTTAGTAAAATTAAATACCAAATATGAAAAACTGAAACATGGATGATCTTAGTTGTGAAAAATAAAAAAGTACATTTTTATTAATGTAAAGTCTAAATCATTATGAGTAGAAGCCAAATGTTCTTTTGTCAGCGGTGTTCTCTAACACTTTGTATATTGTCATCTCTTGTCACGTGACTACCCAACACTTCCTGTCCAACAATATTTGCAATCCTATTAGAGTAGTGACAGTTTGCAAATGCTAGTGTCATCGTTAGATTGTTTCAGTTGACGGCAATTGTCATAAAACGTAAACCTCGTATATCCATATATAATGTAAATATGCTATAATAAATACGACTGGAGATTTTAAAAATAATAAAATCGAAATACTTTAAAAATATCATTGTAACCTCTGATTTAATTTCTAAAGAATTTATGAATATCTATACTATACTCTTCATAAGTAGTCCTTTTAACATAACGAACAATGTAAAATGTCGGAAACATCCCGTTTTTCTTTACAGTTCTTCCGTCTTCAAAAAACTTCAAATAAAAAATATTTAACAGTTTCAATTTCATATACATAAAGTTAAGATTTAGTCTGGAAGGAGAGTGGTTGAAAAAAGCACATAGCAAGGGGACGGTAAGCCAACTTAAATAATGTTTATTTATTCAACAGTAATATTAGGTTTAGACTTCAGTTGTCAAGGGACTCATATCCCTTAGCAAAACACTCGTACATGCCAACAGTAAATAAGAGCAGCATGAACGCTGCGCTTAAACAGGACAAAGTAAGCCATCGGGGTTTCAAGAATGGGTTTAAGGGTTAATGTCACTCTAAATGCAGGGAGGGCTGGGGGAGGGAGTGCCGTTTTCAGTCCCAACAATAGAAGTCCTACAATAGTAGGCTTTGCGTATGCGGCAGCTAAATAGCTAATAAAGTACTGCATAACCGGTTAAAGCTACGATGGTGATAACTCTTAAGTTCATTTGAAGAAATAACTAAGCACATTTTTATTGTTACGTTTTATTGTGAACAATCATCTTTATGAAAAAATAAATTACTCAGCGTATAAGGGCAAAGTGTGAAAACTGACCAAGGCGGCAAAGTTGCAAGGGCAGAGAGAATAAATCAGAGACGACACATATTCAGATTCTTACATTATTCTTTGTACTGTAATCCAACAAACCCCTATTTTGGTTAATAATATCTTCATGCTAGCGTATATTCAATTTAATAAAGCAAACCATTTCATGTTTTTCCTCTTAAAACACCCAAACCTGTTACAATTTATGGTATTGAAAAATGGAGTTGTGATTATTTTGTGTGTAAAAACGTACAGAGATTCTAGTTACAAAACGGCATCGTTTGATTTCCAATTCTAGGTTCCATAAGTGTTTTAATCAGACAATAGTTGTGGCGTTTGAAAATCATAGAAATTGAATTAATCTCTTATTAAAAAACTTAACGCTAATGAATAAGGTATTTAAATTATTTTATGTCACATATAGTAGAAAAACTGTGACGTATAGAATATCAGCTGTAGTAAGAATAATTGATCAATTGAAGCCAACTGACCTGTGTTTCATAACGAAGACTTTTATTTCCTTTGCGCTGAGGCTTTCGAAAAAATACAGGCGTTTAAACGGGATGCAACACTCAGGATAAGAATAGCCCACTTGATAGGTGAACTGAAAGAACAGATAGTTCGAATTATTTTTACTATTGTGACCTGTTCATTGAATAACAGAGTATTATTCCCATAAAGCTTTACGAGTATATGTATAAGACATTATAAATTAATCAAAATTAGTTTTATTAAACTAATTCTAGCGGAGTATATTTCTATAATACTTAAATAATATAAAGAGAAACTCGTATAAAGTGTAGTATAATACCTGATGGTTGTTAGTGTACGTCTTGTACAAGCATAGTTATTTTGGAGTGAGAGTGTTATTCTGCGTAAGTGGTTCTTCAATCAATTTGGACCTAATAGATTAATTGAGTGGTTGCTCAATTAGTCCATTAGTTGTAATTAGTCTAGTTGCATCGATTTATCAGATCAACTGGAATGACGTATGCAGTATATTCAGTCTCACCCAAATCGTACATGTGCTTTCAATATATTTACTCTGATTTGTATAAATATTCCTCTTGTATATATTTTATTAATAATTTTGATTTTATTATACAGAAAGATGTACGCAATTCATCGTTTCACTCCCAGGGTCCCACTGTGGCTTTAATATTCTTGTAAGCACTCAAGAACATAAATTAATTCAGCAAATGTGGTTTGTAAAAAATTTGAACTAGATCGATTAGAAGCTTTTGAACTTAGTCTTTTAGTGAGCACAGGCTCACAACACTAACCAATGATAAATACCAGTAGAAGCCTAAAAATCAAGGGGCTTTGGCATGGTGACCACTACGTTGCTAAATTCGTAAAATAAACTAAATTGTATAGTGTTTCCAATGCTAGTACATCTAATTATTAGACCACACTCTCCAAAACGGGGACTAAGAAGTGGGTTTCCCTTACAAAAGAAGATATAACTCAGAACTCTTATACATTTGCTCCAATATGCCAACAGTGCCAGAATACTATACAAAAGCAACACGTCTACTACGCGTGAAAAAATATAAAGCCATATAATATAAACTCCTTTCGTACTTCCACTCTATCTGGTTGTGGACACTTCCACACCATAGAAAAAAGGACTTTACACAACCTTACACAACCTCGATTCCAACACCTGAGTATCTTCATTCTCTTTCAAACAATAATACTTTTATGGACCAAGAATTTGTAAAGAACCATCCAAGAATGTTTGTTGTTGCAAAATGTTTGTCCATATCTCAAGTGACAAGTAGCTTTTAAAACAACACATACTGAATCAATGGATGGTTGTAGAACGAAATAGCATGTTGGTTTTGGGTGATTGCATGTTAATAATCAATGAAGCAGTTCAAGATAGGAGTTAATAAATGGAAGAAAAACGATGCCCTTTAATGAAGCCTTGAGGTAATCCTGAATTGACAACGTAGCTCTCGCGATAAACTCCACCGAAGCGTACAACAAATATCATTTTTAAAAGTTTGGATTTTATCCCGCGATTAATATTAGGAGATAATCCAAAAGATAAAGTCTTCCTCAAAAAGTGCTTCAGAGCTTGTTCAACCAATAAGTATCAAATTTACATTGATATTCTTCAAGACACTTGAGAATTGTCAGTGACAGTCAAGTGATTTTTGATAATTAACTCTGGAATACTGTCAATCACCAAGGCTGAGCGAGTTTTAAGATGTTAATTTAATAGTCTGAACAGTTTAACAGATTTTAGAAAAGTCAACACACTATTCAGATATGCACCACCTTAAGATTATCTCGCAACTGCTCTTTTCACAACATTGATATAAAGAAATACTCTTCTCTCCAAACTTTCAACACAGCATTATTTAACAACACTGACAACCAACCATTAATACTGAGCAAAGACAGAGGACATTTTTCTAAAACCGGTTAAGATATTTACTAAATTGGACCGTTTGGCCTTGATAACACTTTCTAAATGTATGATGTAATCGACGTCGATTCAGTTATGGTTTCACCATTTATCTTGGACTTGAACAAACTTTATACTTTACAAAAAACCCCTACAGGCCGTTTAAACGTTAATGTGTAATTTGGATATATCTATTTAAGATACACAAAACACTAATAATAATAATTACATTTATTTTTATATGACTTTTACAAGAATAAACATCAGTACTCCAGCAAAACACCAAGTCCAGATGTATTTATAGTTATAAATTACGGATAAATCACTACGTTTTCAAAACATACTTTTTTATAATTTGATGTACTTGTATATTGAGATGTAATATGAGTTGATAAATCAAAGCTATAAATTAGTAAAACTAAATTATTAGAACTAAATGGTATTTAAAACAATAGCATTAAACAAACAACAAAACTATATTCAACAGTTAGTACATATTGGTAGTAATAAATAATAACTAAAGGTTAAAGGCAAATTATAAATAACAAGGAAAGAGCAACTAATACAGAGTTGAGTCTCATAACTTTAAAGGCTAAACACTTCTCAAAAAGCAATTAGACCAACTGCACAAGAATCTTAAATGCTGTAAAATGGATTAAACAGTAACCTATAATGTTTATTTCTGAAACAGGATATTTATCAACCAATGGATTAATTTATTGATTAATTATTTTGGTTTTACTTAGATGGTTAAATTCATTTACTAGATTATTTATGTTCTTGGTACATTCAAGTCATGTGTGAAGTTTCAATTACCTAGATTTTTTAGAATGTACACTACCAAGTCAAATATATACAAATATATTACCGTAGGCATTTCCTGAGTTACAAAAAAGGGCTTACAGTGGTCGAAGAGGTTTGACTCTGAAATAATTCTTACATCATAAAATGGGCTGTAAGTAGCTGAAGTGATCAATTCTTACACAGTTTTTGGAACAAAATACATTACACGTCTTAAAAAATAAGTTGCTGTTGACAATTTTTAAGATATGTAATCAACATGTGTATCACAACCTAATTTATAATCAATGAAAACCCCCAAAACGTAACTTTACTGACTAAATGTTTTATCATCAACTTCCACTGGTCTTAAGCTAAACAGTTGCTTTGAGTTTATTCTGTATTTAATAGAAATCCTTTTGTTATAAACCACTCTGACTCAATAACTGCTTTATGAACAATTTCTTTCAATTCATTCATATCTTGGCTAATAGGTAATAAAGTTGTTTCATCTGCATATAAAGTTGTTAATGTATTTAGAGAATAAGGGAAGACGTTAATTGATATTAAAAACAACAAAGGGTCCAAGAAAGGGTCCCGAGGGACACCCCACCACTTACACCTCAGTCTTTCAACCATATCTCATTAACACAAATTTTATGTGTACGGTCAGTAAGATAGAATTGAAAATGAAACCGTACAAATTTAACTTAATTAAGATAAGATTATTATGAGTTACACAGTTGAATGTCTAACTCAGGTCACACAGAGAGGTCCAAGCATTAATTTTAAATGCTGTGAGAACGTCACTTACTATGTTCTTTTGCCTCAACAGTACATTTATTTACCTATTCCATAACCATACTGAGTCATGCAAAGGATTCTATTAGTTTCCAGGAAACTATTTAGCTGGTCATATACTAAAACTAATTTTAGACAACAGTGAAGTGAATGAGACAGGCAATTAGGCAATGACGTATAGCTCAGATTATATCTTAGACCATTTTTACAAATAGTACAGACCTTTGAACGTAGTAAAATAGTTGGAAATATTTATCCTTTAAAACAAAGGTTTATACAATTGGAGAGTTCATTATTAAAGCAAAAGGTAATATTTTTCGTTAAATTACTACAAATACCATAAATTTCTTGACTATCAGAACTTTTAATCTTTTAACAGCTCCTAAGCTCTCATCTGCATTCACTTCTTTCTGTTAAAAATTACTAAAATTACTGTGGGGATTAGAATTATTTTCCGTTAGGTAACGTAGACAAATACTAACAGTGCATAAACTATTTTTTATATTCTCTACAGAAATAAGCAAAAAATCACTGAAAGAAAATTGATGTTTCCCAGAAATAGGATGCTAAATTTTTAAACAAGTTCTTGGTAGCAAACTTAAGCAGTATAAACTTTACAGGCCTGTCACAATGAAAACTGGGAAAATCATCTAAGGATGATTTCTGAAAAATACTTAAGTCCATCATGGTCAAGTATGGAAACTCCATTAATTTACAGTAGTTAATTTGGCTCTGATTATTAACAAATACATTATCTAATAAATTAAGTCTTCTAATAGGTTCTGAATTCAAACAATAAACATTTTATTGGCTTCGGATATTAGAAAACTGTAGACCGATTTTTATAAAGCCGAAAATTGTATTTAATTATCCTCCTATTGCACTAGTATAGCTAGACCAGATACATATATAATCAAAATAGCAAACCAATATTGTTAGACATATTTCTTGGTCACCAACTATATCACTCAAATATATCTTGAGACCACTATTTTTTATAGTTTATCAATAACAGCAGATGCAAAAAATGGTCTTCCCAAAAAAATTACATCAAAAGCTTTACACCGGTGTAGACCATTAATAAATATTAATGAACCACCTGTAATGTGGTTTTCCTAACTGTAAAAACTTGGACAGTAATAACCATGAGGATGTATCCTTTATTTTATTTACAAATATAATCAATAATCACATATACTTAGTAAATACGGGTTTTTTAAATTCATAAGTAAGATTTCTGACAATTAAAAGTTTCCTGGTAAGTCGTTGAATGTTTATAAGGATAATTTTAAAATTGCTATAAAATTCATTTTTATTATTTATACCAAAATTACTGCTACTGTCTATTAGTAATTTATTCAAATTGTTCTTTCTAAAACTCTTCACTTTGAACTAAAACATTTACTTTGTTATTTATGTTATTAATATCTTTAAAATTATGGTTAAACAAACCTGGATGTGGAAAAGGGGAGAAATATTCCAGAGATGTCAAAGAGAATGGCAGTACTTCATCGTGAATCAAAATATCAGCTGAGAGATCAACCGTTGCCACAACTAGAACTTTTGGCTTACACACAATGTCTATTGATTAGTCTAGAGTTTGATGAGTAGTACTGTTAGCATTCTAACTTCTACTAATGGGATCTAGAAATGTCTGTTCACCTGACGTTTTCTGAGTATTGGCTTTTTCCAGATGTCTGGATGAGTGCAAGATTGTGTTTTCCTGACAACTAAAATGAAGTCTATGTTTTGTATGATGATGTCTTTACATTTATTTTAAATTATTAAAAGAAAACGAATTTATATAATAGTTTCAAGGGTTTTGTTTATATTTATGATTCCATCGTACAGAAAAGGTTTAACAAACCTAAGAGAAGTGCTTATAAAGTTTACAGTATCACACATAAAAATGTGTGTATTATCTCAGCTAGATATAATAATCACTGACATTTTCACTATAAATTACATCCACCCCTACATAGTTAATTAGATCGAATTTCCTGTCACCTTTTTAATAATTAAATGTTCTGAAATTAAGAAAGCAGATACATTATTAGTGAGAGAATCAACACTGGAGCTCTTATTTGTTCAGTATGAATGTATCTTGTCGGATTCTGTCTGAAGAGCAAAATTCAGTTACTGAATAGTGAAGCCTATTATCGCTTACCCAAGCCTACAGGGCTCATGCTACAGCATCCTCTGACAGTTGTAAACACTTATATTTGTGATTATTATGGAGGATCTCAAAAATACGTGACATGACTTACAAAAACATTTTTTAAGTGAAAATAATTGTTGATTGTCGATATAGTCTTAATTAGGTTACAGCAATTTGTAACAGACCGAATCCTTTTCGTGGAGAATAACACAATTCTCTCCAGGCCCTATCTAGTTATAACCAGACCTTAAATTTTTCACAGATGTTACTGTAAGTTCTTCTTATCATTCTAACTATTTATTAGGTGTTAGGTGGTCCATCTTTTCACCTTACTGAAGGTACGGATGGCCAGTACAAGGCACAATGGCTCATATAGGCTTACCGATATCTGCACCAAGAAATCAACTAATACACTAAAGGGCACTTGGATTTCAGCTGTGCTATCTACACCCCCATTAGTCCCTGAGGGATCTCCACTAGGAATTATTTGATTTCCAGATATGATTTCTAGTGTAGGCTTTCACAAAATGTTAATTGAGGTATAAGAAAATTGTATCTGTACGAAATATAACTCGCCGCTTCAGGTTATTGTTTAATCACCAATAGGAGAGTATCTGATTTACCAAGTCCTGCTTAAACGTCTCTCGTATTCTTAAACTCCTTATCAACGTCCTCGAGAATCTAGATAATCTCTTCATTGACGACCCTCTAAATGGCTAAAAGAAGTTCCGGTACTGGTATCTGCAGAAGTAATTTATCATTATCGTCAGAACCACAAAAAAGACCGTGAATTTCACTAACCAGATACCAATTTTGAACTACGAACTGGAATCTCGTCATTCCTAGACTTTTTATTAAGCACAAACCGTGTGCTTAATCAGAGCCAACCTAATCCATTTCATAATACTCCCAAAATATCTCCTGCGTCATGCAAGAGGGGCTCAGAATATGTTATGTGACTTTATCTGTGCAAGGAGTCCGTTTTCTGTCGGTAGAATGTGCTTGCTTCTGCCGCTGCCAATGAGTCTCAGGAGAATTAAGAGATGGTCCGAGAAAACGAGGTAAGCTTGCGAAAACGTATTTAAAAAGACGGAAGTGAATTTGAGAATGCGGATGCCTCATGGCTTTTCCATGAGATGTACCCTCGATTCGGGCCCAACCTCTCTGACCGACGTGCTTAGGCTTTCATCTTGTACTCCGTGGTGTTTGGGAATGCTCAGTGGGGATACATCAGATTGAATTTCACACCTAAGTTTCTCAGCTACATTTACAATGGAATTAACAACAAGTGTCATTATGAATACTCAGTCCCACCACACTGAAGGCAAGGAGCATAAAGTTGCCGGAATCTGGCTGAGAAAACATGGGCATATTCTCCACAACTGCGATTATACCAGTTTTTGAGAAAGGAGAGTAATAATACGCGAAGTCCTTGCATAGTGAGATAATATAAAAGGAGCAGTTTATAATGATGAGAGAGGGGTAGAGAAAGAGAAAAACGTACAGAGATATCAGACAAAGGCCTTCGCACCACATTCACTCCCGGCACAAGACTTATTTCTTCTTCAAGCGTTCGATTTTCGTGTCAAGGCCAAATTACCAATTCATTGGCTGTAAGTTTCGTTGAAGCGAGAAATCTAAAACATCGTATATGGTATTGAGCTGTTTTGAAAGTTTGGTCCCTTGGAAGTGGTAAGTGTATTAGCACATTTGATTTTTGGGTAGTTGTTTGTTACTTGTATGAAAAATTCATAAAAAGAAAAGTAGTAAAGAAGGAAGCTAAGAAGAAGCTAAGACAGGATAGTTCCAGATAATGAACTCCTAGAGAGGCATCTAAGGGAAAGGAGATTAATTGAATGAGGTTAAATAAAAGAGTGTATAAATCCCTGGATTCTCAGAAGGAAAATTCTCTGTCTCTATGAACAGTCTAGGAGAGAAGAGGGATTAAGACAGGAAAGGGCTTTTTAAGATTGTAAAGAGGCAATCTGAGAAGTAATAGTAAGGCAGGTATAGAATTTTGCATTATAGTGAGTGCATACCATAAACTGAGGTATGTAAGGGGATGTTCTTACTGTGGCTAAAATATGACCTCACACATGGTGAAGGTAACAGATAAAAAGAGAAGGTAGCCTGCGTAAACTGCAAGAGGGAAGTTCGTGCGGACTACAGACACAATGCCGGATGGAGGATAATACCCAGTGAGAGAAAGAGCTACGAAACGAAACCATACAATACGAAGTCTATGTAAAAGGAATGAAATTGCCAAATAAAGATGGAAAAGAGGAATATGAGAAAACGAAAACAAAAGAACGGCTAGATGATCCTCACTGCTTAAAGGGATGTAGGAGGTGGAGAGGTGTAGGTTTGTGTACAAATGTGTAAAGTTTAAGCCATATCGACACAATTAAAATGGAAAGAATCCCGACGGCGGAAGTATACGACTCGTGCTAAAGGTGAAGATACAAACACGTTCTTCGCCTAACATTTCTCTACCTTTCTCCATTACCCCTTCATGCTATCTGTCTCTACACGTACGTCTCATTCTCTCTTTTACTGTCTACTAACACTTGACAATGTTAAGGTGTTCCTATTATTCTTTCAAGTACCTTCAAGTTATAATATATATAAACATAACCATTTAGACCTTTCCGTAACTTTGAGATGCTCCATTTCATCGTTTTGACATTTAATACGAAAACTCAAGAGATTGTTAATGAACATAGAAAATGTAATTGACTGAGAATCTCAGCTCATATAACAGCGTTAGTTCTACCTATTGAACGTATTTCAGATACTCTTATATAAACCAATTTAGGCACTTTATGCGGCTAATGTAATTTTATATAGTAACAACTTTTCACTTATAATAATTTATCTTTTACCGATATACTATATTTCTGCGTACTTAAAACTTAATTTAATGTAATATACTTATATCGCGCCTTATACATTTTACCTTTAACTGGACAAAAGGAAGAGTTTCCGAAACGAACTCAATAGATAGCTGACACTATAACATAAGCAATGTTATTTTATTAATGTAATAAATTAACTAATTTAAATTCACACCCATATTTCTTCTCTTCTGTTTACAGTGCAAGGATATATTATATATATATATATATATATATATATATATATATATATATATATATATAAAATATTGTTTGTACAAATAAGAGGACAAAAAAAAACAGCTTTGTCAAACAAAGCAGCTTTGGAAATTTGGATTTAAACTATTAATTACATCAGCCTTCATACGGCAAAACAGGATTTTGAAAAGTAACATTACAATGTTATTTAGTGTTAAGGTAGATTTCATAGTGATCTGCCAATTGCAATCGCTTATATACTTATGTATGGGCTTATGAAAAATAATAACGCAAGGTTGTGAACACAACTTTTTTTTAAATATACAGACTTAACTTACAAAGGCGTTAGTCAGTATTAACCAATGAAAGGTTTTAGGACAGAGGCCATACAGAAATATTTTTACTCAACTAATTCATAACATAAACCAAAACCGATCAATATTTTACATATATTACGTAATTAAGAGTATATGCAACTTTTATTCTTTCGCTTTTTTGACATCTCTTAAGGTTTTACGATGGCGGCCATTTGAAGTTTGCATATGAGTTATTATACTTTATTTTAGCGCTAAATAAAAAAGTATTTTTGAACGTGTTTTTTTATATTACGTGTTTTTTATATAGCGATCTTACACAATTGTAACTAGTATACAACATTGCGGGAGTAATTGCGAACACGATAACTACCTTATTTCCTAATAGATACAGACTAACCTTACCATAGAGGCAATATTTGTATATAGTTTGAATGAGTTCGTTAGTCAGACAACTAATTAAACGTTGCAAGATGGCGGTCGTTCGCATTTGAAAAAATTTTATCTCGAGTGTTTCACAAGATAAATGACAACATTTTATGAAATTGTGATATAATTCGAAGCAACTTTGATACCTGCTTATTTTTATATAACTTTTCAGCTTTCAACATGGTTACAGTTTAAAGTTATAGAAGTATACAATAGAACCGTTATAAGTGAATATATTTTAAAACACAATTTCGGATTTATTGAAACTAAATTGAGTTCAAGATTTTACAAAGAAATTTATGTGGTTATAAAGATTGTTGTGTAGTAAGATTCCAAGATTATGGTCTTTCTAAATGTTTAAAAATCTTATGATTTTATTAACATGGCAATGTTGAGGGTTATTGCCCAATGAAAGCTATAATGCAGATTTTGTTTGGCATTTCTAAACGACGAAATCATACCACATTTGAAATGTACCTTCTTTCGACTGAGTAAGAAGACGGGGGATTTGATATCAGGAAGGTAGATAACTATTGTTTAAATTTAGAACAGGTATATTTCTGTTGTTACAGATATTATTGCTAACAAATTTATAGATAATCTCTCAATCCCTGATGTCAGTAATACATGGTGAAGTTTTATCTCTTGCCATTGTGCTGTGCCCAAAATATGCTGCGCACTTCATTTTCATACATAAAAAATAACAGCTTGCCAAATGTTACCGTTGCTATCTTATCGGTTGATGGTATCCAGTTTGCCATTAAGAGCTATAAAAACCCGTTCAGATTGTTGGATTCACTGTGTGTCTACGTGTACAAGTATTATACAACACATTATCTGACATCGTTGCTCTTGTTCTTGTGTTATTTTTAGGTGGAGTGTCTTTGTATCTAGAAGACTATGGTAGTCACAAATACAAAGTGTCTCAAATCACTCTCATTATAGACAAAATTCTATTAAAGATGTCTAACCAAATACAACAGAAAAGGTAGTACGCAATGTAATCTAAAGCGAATTTTCTGTTTTATCTTCCTACTCCTACCAGTACAACCTATAATAGATCTTTCATCTGCCTCAAGATTTTCGTCGGTTGATCGACAAGATCTGGTTGGTAATATTTACTGTGATTTCAAATTATATTTTTGAAGCTCATCCATCTTCTTTAGGAAGCTTCTAGTTCTCTAAACACTTGATTAGAGTTTTGAGTTATAGTAGAGACATGCTGAATTGTCCTATTCGCAACCGCAAAATTCATGGCTTAGGCATTGGAGATCCATACCGCTTTGAAATATTAAATGGATAATGGTTATGAACGTTCCTTGAACATTCAAATTATAACGTTTTCAAATATAAATAATCTTATTAAATGTAATTATATCCAATACAATAACTATATAAATTGCATTCTTGGAGAGTACAATTTTACCGTTAGGTTTAATCAACTACAAAATCAGGAATGGTAGGATTACACTAAAAAAACTTAGTTAATAGGTCCAAAAATAACTTAACCTTACTTTTTGTTAGTTTTTTGACATTTTTTCCACTAAAGGTGATACATAGGGATGAGGAGCTCGTTAATATAAACTAAGTCCACTGATATTACATTTAAACGTCAAAAAAGGTTTTATCCTCAACATTCAGGCGTTTACCAGTTCACTATAAAATGATAACGCCTCGTCAGGTCGTAAAGGGATCCGAACCTCTCAGTTCATTCTGTTATTCAGTTGTAAATTCACTCATTGTTATATTAAATAAGTTCATAAGACATTTTTGCTGTGGTTGGCCAAATCGTGCATTTAACCTTCAGTGTATCATTGCAAGGGCAAATTTTAGTTATACATTGTCGTAACAATTTATACTAAGTTATACGTTAAAGAAAACTCCATTACTATGTAAATGTTCAGTCTATAGTTGACCCCTATTAAATACGAGCAGTTAAGGTACTTTTATACTTTTGCTTAATTCCACTAATATTACACATATTCCAACTCTGTATTGCAATGGTTTTTAGAATTGAAAATACCCGTATGTGTTGAAGTGCTTTTATTGTTTATTATTTATGGTATTTTGAAAGAAAGTTACCAAAACCACCCAATATTAGCTGTAAAAATATAATAACATTTAGATTATAAATTATTATGCTGAAATTATTTAAACTCAATAAATAATATATTTAATGCATTTATAGGAAAACGTATTAAAACTCTTTAAATTCTTTTTGAATAAAATGGGAATTAAATTATACGTGTCAATATCATGATATACCCAAGGTAACTTAAGGAAATGAATAATACCATAACATTCAAATAACCTACTAGTTGATTTAGTAGTATTGATTGTTTCATAAATCACCAACCTCTTAGTTGCAACAATTATTATGTCCAAAACAACAGAATCAAAAGTTTCCAGATATGGTTAGAGTTATAAACTTAGCAGAGATAAAATAGTGTTTAAAATGTATGAAGAAAGACAATCCATACTACATAGTGCACCATTTGGTATTTCAGTATTTTTGGACTTTAATTGTCCTTTTTGCATGTACTAGAAAAATAATCGGCTATTTTTATACGAAAGTACAATTTGAAGTGCAAGGAAAAGAAACTCCAATATAAGTAACTTACATAAGTTTTCCCTCGAAAGTGCAATGTATACTTAGTAACGATACCAATGTAATCATCTATACATAAAAAACCACCCTTTTAAAATACAATCTTTATAAGCAAAGTTATCTTTAAAACCACTTTTGTGTTTTAATTTAATACGCGTTGGTAACAAGATATATTAGTACACGTTATTAGTATAGTAGCTTAGCCATTAGGATCTAATCTCTTTAGATTACTCAAAAATATAAGATTTCTTAGTTTACATTAATCTCATCTCAGTTGGCATTGCATTCAGATAAAATAAACCTCATATACACCTGTGAGGATGGATTTTCCTCTGTAAATGTTAAAAAGGTTTTCTTTAAAAATCCTAGATAGGAATTATTAATACGGCTTTAGTAGGTTTGATGTAATTTTGTTGTAAATGTAAATGAAAATGTAAATGTAAATGTAAATTCATGTTTGATGTAATTGCCTCCAAACAAGTTGTCGCACGACAGTAGGAAGTTCTGTGTCGGGTAAGTTGCCGTGTATGTCACCTAGCTGTGCACGTTATCAAAGTTATCACAGGACACATGATGGCCACATGAAACGTCAAGGTGCTTTCTGTGTCACCGTGGCGCTGCTTTACTTAATGTGATGACACAAGGTTATTTGATGCTCACAATGAATGCACCACTGTGTTACCACACAAGTTATATAATGTTGCCTTGACGTGCAAGTTATCCAAAGCTATCGCAGAACACATGATGACCACACGAAACGTCGAGGTGCGACACGGTGGTCGCTGCTTTAACCAATGTGATGACGCAGGATTATTGACGCTCAGGCGCTACTGTTGTGGCATCCCACATGTTTGGGATCACATTTGGGCTTGTCTAGAACCGCTTTGTGCTTGCATATGTTAAATCTGACCTTATCTTTATCTACCTTCTCCAAATATTTGTCCTTCTGTTATTTTTGTAACATATACTTAGTTAGGATTCCATATAATTTTATAATCTTGCTCTCATTACTGGAGCAGCTTTTTAACAATTTTGTATACAATTCTTATATAGTGTCATCAATGAAGCAGGGAAACTACTGTATTGAAAATGAACAAGTCTTGACATCATAACAACATTTACACCGCTCTTTGCACAATACTGCACTCTCCATTCAGTGATTTTCTTTCAATTTTTAAGAAAAGGTTTATTTTGGTTCTTTGAATATTCAAAGCCTTATTATATTTCACTATCCTTGCATCACATACTGGTCAAAACTACCTTACTCACCTACGACTTCGATATTCCTTAGTACAGAGTATTAATTGGTTATAATTGATCGATTTTAGTCCATGTTGTGGATTAGTTGAGTGTAAATATTTTGTTTAATGTAAATGGCCGGTATCTTTTATATAATAATATCCCTGTATATCTACAAATAACTTTTCGGATAACAGTGGTTTTTGATTCTGGGGGCATGATCGGAGTAAATAAAAAAATCACCCAGAAATTTCGTCATAACATGATTGCAATGGGCAGATTTCTATGAAATATACCTCAAAAACTACATGATATTGTAATTTGAATTATTACCACTCTACTTCGTGATATGAAGACTAATATAATTTATAGTTTACATCCAAACATCCTGAGTAAGAAATAACGCTACTTCAATTGGTACAGCCATTTTTCGTTTACCCCAAATTTGCACAAACAGTTGCAAATATTCACGAAATATTTTTGAAATATATGTGTTAAGAATATTCATAATTTTTCCATCGTAATGAAAAATTTATAAATTGTAAATGTCAGAACAATAATTTCTTTGGTTACATTATTTCTAAAAACTCTAAACTTACAGTTTAATCAAGTCAAAGGAATATTGTCTTCAATAATTCATAATAAATCATAATAGGATTTTAGTGAGGGTGATTTAAAATATTTTTAAAGGACAGTAGGACATTAAAATCAAATATTTCCTTGCAATATAACTAGAATAGAACAAAAGTGGGTTTTAATGAAGTTCCATTAATTTAAATTACTATATTAATTGACATTAAGTCTATCTTCTGTTCTAAGGTAAACGGTGACGGTGAATAGTCTAGGATAACAAACATTACTAAATACGTACTAAAAGGTCTTAAAATTACTGAACTTAAGGTTGCTTTAAAATAATTACGAAGTGCTAATGGTAAATAAAAAATCTATAGCGAATCAGTTAAAATATATTCAGAAGCGACACCCATTATTTAAATTTTTATTGATGGTTATTTTTACAAATGATTGTAATGCTCAGAGAAAAAAATGACAGAATTAAACACCACTAAAAGTACAGTTTGGTTAGAAGTAGTAAGTTCGTGACAGTTTGTATCATTTGAGTATGATCCGTTTGGAATTAATGAGGTTATTATCAAACAAATTGACTTATTAATGACTGCAGCTACCATCAATGTTACTTGACTGTATAATAATTCATAAATACTGTGAAAAAGCTATATACCAATAAGCTTACAAAATTTCGTGGAATGTTTTTGAATATCAACTATGCTAGTAAAGAGTGAGATATTAAGTATGGGATGTTTGCACTTAATATTCATTCAAACTACACCAAAACTGAAAATATCAGAAAAACTTTTTATTTTAATATAGTTCTTAGATACGTTTTTTATATAGGAAAGAAGTTATATGTGGCCAAGAGCACCGACGTGATTGATTTGGTACCAAGCGATAAATCAGTTCCCGTTAATGTAGTAATTTGTTTCTATTGTCAGGTTACTACAGAAATAAATCTAAGACTGTCTGTCGTAGCAAGACACAAAAACATGTAATTGAATTTTAAGCTTGGTAGTCAGTCCACTGAGTTTAAGCCTCAGCAATAGACAAACTGGAATTAATCAACTCCCTCTTTTCTCCTAGATTTGGAATGGTAAACTGTGTGATAAGAAATAAAGATCACAAGCTTCTTTTCCCACCCATATTTTATAAGACATTAGTTCCCCAAGTTAGTTTAGCTGATATGATTTTGAGTCCTTTTTAACAATATTTAATAACAAAAGAGCCTGTGACTTTTACCTTTACCAATTGTGTACTGTTTAATTTAAAATATAGGGAAGATATTGGATCCATATCGGACGTTATCTTTTACCGATTTGGAGGGAACTTCGCTTCAGGCTGGACCAGAACACCCAGAGCCAATTTAACTTATTTACATAAAGCTGACTCACTTCATGCTACGTCTGGCTACTCATTAGGAATTCCTATAGAACATTATAAGAACATTATATTATAAGAACATTCTTTGGTAAAGTACACAGGTAAAGCCATGTCAAATATAATTTATGATGTAAAAGTGTTTTTTTTTCTTCCTTCATGCAAACTTATATACAACTATGCATACAATGATGTGACAAAAGTGTTTGAATTTTAGTCTTCATAATTCATAACTATTATCATCTGAAGACATTTTAACTTACATTATTTCCAAGATGAAATAAACATCGCCGAGATACCAACCTGTAACATATTTCATGTGTTAAAAGCAACAATAATACTTTGTTAAATTAGATGTTGAACATTGAAAATGTTTAAATAATTTATGAACTCTACAAGTCAGGGCTATTTTTATAGGTATTATAAAAAAAAACTTACACCATGGCTTTTGGTTTCTTACACAATTTGTTTCAAACGCAATACGCGTTTCGGCATAGTGCCGTTATCATAGAATACAACAAAAATAAACTCCTTAACAAAGTGAAAAAAAAATAAAACGGCTTAAATGTTAGAAAGTTTTAAACATATTTTATCATTGATTTTACTAACACAGGTGTAATTTGGCTTAAAGCTTTCCATTGAATATGTTTTTTTATTATTTTAATTAGAATTTTTTGACGATAATCATTATACTTTAAGTATATGTGCAATTCTTCTTTTGTATTTAATTTTTCTGGACTGTAAATAGATTATTTCTGTCTTTTAATAAAATTACCGGTCTCACCTATTATTGAACATTGAATATCCGAGTGGACTAAAATACTTCGACCTAATTTTATCTTAATGCGTTTTCTTATGGTGTTAGCACTTTTCACTAGTACAATATACTTTGCACCATAGCGGCTCTCCCCAATTAAGTCTTTCTATAATTTTTATACCCTTTAGGAAATATGCTCATTAAAGAGGAAGGGCTCCTCTTTAGAAAGAAGATGAGAGAATTGAGACGATTATAAATATTAGTAGTTTGCTTCAACCATCTCTAGAATTAAAGGATTGCGGCTTTTTATAAAACGGCTAATTTTTTTGCATTATGGGAAGTAACATTCTACTCCACAACTCGCCACTAAAGTATATTAAAGACTGACTCAACTCATACAATATATAAAACATTAAACACATTCATGGTCAACACCCACCAATGCTAAATTAAATCATAAATACCTTTTAAAATATGATATGAGACATAATGAACATCTGCAGCCCAGCTAGATAAAGACTAATTACCACACTCACAAATTTTATAACTTTACGTGATCACTAAAAATGTGCAACTGAAGAATTGAAGGATGTAATATAAGACCACAGGTGGTAACTGAAGTGTTGTATATTTTAAATTGATAATTTGTGAGTTTTAAGAAAAGACAACTTCGATAAGCCTTTGGATACTGTGGTCAAAGCTTCATTCTACGTGCTTGCGTCATTTGCATGTTAAGATATTGTATCATGTTCTCATGTGGTATAAATAAAACATGACCAAACATACATAGATGAATACCTAATACACCACAATACCAACTCGTCTTTCCTTCCAACTATTGACCTTGCTTGCTAGCATATATTTTGTTATGGAAAAGCAAATATTTTTATCCCTATAGCTAGTTGTTTTTTATCCCCCTAGTTTTCTTTGTTTGTCCCAATGTATCAAAATAGCCTTCTAGGATCACGGATTTTATACAGACACTATTTGTGTTATCAATCACATAGACACGGTATGATCTGTCAGAAAAGACAGTCAACTAACCTTGTCATTCTAGTGTTCTCTCTGAATACAATTTGTAGTTACCAACATAGTGCATGGGAGCAAAGATGAGTTTTGTTAATAGTTAATGTATCAATTTAAGAATTTATTTTGGAATTTTTAATGCGATTGGTGAGTGACCAAACAGTTTTTATTTTGATAATCCGTAAAAAACCTGGAAGTACTTAATATTACACAACAGAAATTGTATTTTATTATTTAAGTTAGTGTGAAGTCTGTTTAAGGTTCAAATGTATTTTTTCTCCATTCACTTTTCCCTCCCATTTCTTGCTCCTTTTCATGCACTCTGCCTTTCCTCTCTTTCTAGTACACAAACACAAAAACAGCCATATTCGGGCTAGGAAAAGTTAATTGCAAGAAAGGAAGAGTCTATAGACTGCAAGAAAGATTATTAATGTCTAGGTTAGAGTTCTTCATCTCTGCAGGTCAGAACAAGAAAAGGCCAGCTGTACTCCAAAAGAGGAAAGATAATTATCCTCGATCACGAAGTTAACCCCTCCCACTCTCCGCCTTACTAACTGATACAATTTCAGAATGTTGATTTATTTTCTGAGCCTGACCTTGAAATTCTTTTATTTTGCTTGTTTTTTAAAGAAAGTAACATAGCCAATTTCATATACAAAATAAAAAATAAATCTCAGTTTTGAGAGGATGATCTTTGAATTATTGTTGTAAATAATATAGTAATTATTTGGTTTCTTTAGTGTGGTTGGTCCTATTTATGGCGTTACTTTTAAATACTGTAAAAAATGTCTATGTATTTTGGAAATATAATATAAAGGTGAGAGGAGACAAACGACAAACAATCAGTACCTAACTAACGAATGTTAATGTTAATATGAACTGATTTCTGTCTGTTATCATGTTTAATGTTGGTTGTAAGCACAATCACAATTTTCACACTAGCTCTATTCTTATATGATCGTATAATACTACTGATTTAAATAGTTTTAAGTGAGTATGCGTCTGATAACAATTATTGTTAACATCTTTTGCCAACCATCATACTGACCAATCTCAAAGTAAATGTATGTATTTTAAACCATAAATTAATGATAAATTACATAATAAACCCGTAATTTTATAGTCATATGCGTATCACTTTATCTATTATAAAATTCGCATATATCAGAAACTATAATAATGATGTGAAAGTGTGTCACAACTCATATCCCTTGTACATTAAAAACTTATCCTGTTAATAAAATCATCTAAATAGTGATCGATAACGTCATAAACATAGGCGGCAGACAGTTCAAGCTGGATAAGTTACTCAGTTCACTGATAAGCAATACGCCATCAGCATGAGACGTTCAGGAATATACAGAGACCGGAGTTGGGGTTACAGTAGCGTTGGAGAACTGGTCATTTAATTAGCCTAGTTACTTTGTTGGTACCTGGATCAAGATTCGTAGATGATGCTAGTTATTGTCTACCGAGTGAACTGTTTGGCAGGCCCAAATATTGGTAATGTCTATCTGATAAGAATATATATATATATATATATATATATATATATATATATATATATATATATATATATAATGGAATCCTCGTCATGAGATTTTATATATCAAGCAAAGAATTTGGCCAATTAGCGACATTTTTACCTCAACTCGACGTGAATATGTTTATTTTCTCACAAGGGGTTTAGGAACTTTCATTTTGCAGACTGAACATGTCAGCCCAGCGCATGGCAAATATATGCTTTGTTCAGTTTGTTGTTTTTTACAAAACGTATTAAATCAAACCTTTATATTTTGGAACGGAATACTCTCTAGTATAAATATGGGACAGTGTATTTAACTGTATTCTATTGTATAATTTACATATAAAACATGTATATTACTGCTTTTGTGAGTGAAATATGTTTGATGGGGAAATTAAATGCTTTATAACAAATCAAAATAAAAGGGTTAATTACTAAAACAAATAAACTAAAACACTGTTTTACATATGATAAAATGTTAACGAAATATAAAACCGTGTTTCGGTACAAAGCAAAATATTAGAAACTAACGGATCTGATGTTAAAAAAATATTGAAAAGAATATGGAAATTTAAAAAGTAAAGAATGTCTTATTTTACCAGGCGAAGTTAGGGCTAAGAAGCCCTCTCTAACACTTAACCTGGGAAATTCTAAGTATTTAAAGAAAATGAGAAAGAAATAACTAGAAAGAAGCATTTCATGTTTGTCCAAAGTATAGTAAAAAACCCAAAATATTTTAAATATAAATCTTAAAACAAGACAAACCCAATTATAAAATTAAATAATTAGTACTAATCTGAATTATAATGTCACTATACATATAACAAAAGTTTACATGTCGAATTTCTTTCACATTTTATTAAATTGAACACTTATAATGCTAAAAGACGTGTCTACAAACTTTAAGAAGGAGTTTAGTTTCTAATTTTGTAGATTGCTACAAAGATAATCTTACATCGTGCAGTTTTTAGTATAACTATAACTGTAACATATAAACATATAAATACCAACCTTTTAACTGCGAAGAGATAACCTAACTCAACCTAACCTAAACTATCATAGTCTAACCCAACCTACCCAAACGACAATTAGGTCTTTTCGTTATTATATATAATAATGTGTAATAATCTCTATATATTTATATTTTAAACGTATTAGTTCCAAATCCTAGACTATAATTAATTTACACTATCCATAAATATTGTGCATTAAAAATTTGAATAACACGGAACGCATATTTGCTCACCACGTAACAGGAATAATAATTTCATAATTTTGAATAAAAGAAAACTATTCTAATTAAGTAATCCCGAGATGTATAATGGAACTGGGCTATTAAATATGTTGATTTACTTGAAGTCAATCGTTAATTATTTGCAACAATTTTATCATTGTTTATCACTATAATATATTATTCATCAGAAATATTAGAAATAATATTGTTTTGAACAATGTGCATCATTTGTATCAAACTGTAATGATTAATTAAAAAAAACTTCTAAAAATTGCACATAATAGTTAAGAAAGATATTTTTGAATTTATAATAAAATTATAAATGTTTTAGCGTGAAATTTTGGTTTTAATATCACTGTAATTTACAGATGCAATGTACTTTGTTATGGTACTGAATTAACAAATACAAATATGTAGTAAGTTTCAATTTTCAATTGCAATTGTTTTTATTTTAAAATATGCTTGCATAACAAAGCCTTTTAAGTCAAAGGCCTTCTCTTTATTATTTCATAAATGTGCATATTCACATTTGTATCTCATAATTGTTTTATATTTCCCCTTATATATTTTCAATATATTTTGAAAACCGTCTAACCTAATAATAACTTAATTACAACAGAATTCCGCTATGGTGGACCTAAATTGAATTAATAGAGGTTTAGGCGAGGGAAAGTAACACATAAGGGGATAATTTTCGTTTTTTTTGAAGTTACATATCTTTATTTTGAAGACTTGCCTTACATCGTTTGTATTGCCGACTCCTTATAATAGTGAAGTCGGCAAGGCTCGAACCTGTAATCTACTTAGCCTAAGCTCAAACTGTTAGCCGATACCACTGCAGTGGCAATAAATAAAGCGAATATTGAAAATAATGTTTAGTATAAAGCACATTATAATATAGTATTTTCCAAAGATAAACTAAAATTATAGAACTATTGCTGCTGTGGTGAGAGGGAATGGGCGGTGATAAATGAGTCGTATCTCAGAGTAAACCGGCTGAAGACAGGAAAAAACCACATCATTAATCTCCGTTGACTGTGGGTGCGATATAGGACAAACGTGGGGCACATCGTGTACGGATTGAGGTAACACTTTACCTAATCCTCAATCATGAGGATAAATTTTACAATGATACATAGCAATAGGTTACTTCGCGGTTTTGTTACTATAGAAATATTGAAACTGTTATGCGGTATATATATAGTAACAGAAATCCTTGAAATATTCTTTTGTAGAGTAAAATTTAATGTTGAAAAAATTCGTTGATTCCCGTTAGTTTTTGTGCCGTATTACGTAACACGCGACAATCTCATGATTTGAAAGTTTTGATGATTGAAAACAAACGCAACCTTATATGTTATACTATATAAAAGATAGGGGTCGAGTTTACGGGTATTATAAATGCAGGATAAATCCTGCATCCATAATACCAATGTGGTTACAGCATAAATGCTGTACTGTAATGGTGGAGCACTGAGCTCATTTATTAGCTCACCGTCACCATCACATCGCGTTTAGTAATGCCCTGGAGAAATGTTATGTCATTCTTGTGGGATTCATTAACTTGCGATGAGGAAAAAAACACTCGATTTTCGCTTTCCTTGCTTTGGCGATGGCAACCTCGATAACTAAGTTCATGTGTATGATGGCTTTTAGATTCTTCTGCGCCAAAGCAGGAATTGCATAAGGGACGAAGTGAACCCTATACAGATTGCAAAAGAGGGAATGAGCTCTATAAAGAAGATGTTCATTCCTGTGTACGAGAAGAAAGGTCATATGGATAGATAATTAGTGTAGGAAGGGTCGATTCAGAATGTTGAGTGTAGTCTGTGACAGTGTCAGATTTCAGTGGCTACACTAAGCGTAAGGTGAATTTTACTCGTAAAAACTGTCATGAGATTAATTAAATGTTAAAACCAGTATTGATGTAATACTTTTGATTTTTTAGTCATGCACGACTACTAGTGTGGAATCTTACCATCTCAAACAACGGAAGCCTTGTCATGGGATTTTATATCTATTATTACTATTTAATAAAACTGCTTGCATGAGTGAACGCTGAAAAATATCTGCAATCAACCAGTGTTTCCATGCAATTGGTGGTTTTTCGGTAATATGTTGTTACACTCAGGCAGAGAAGACTTTAAATAACTTTCTCCATTCTAATTTAATTAGTTTTATTTAACGACTTAAGTGCCTTATGTATTGTATGTTGCTTTGGAATACTTGTTTTTTTTGTTGAATCGGTAGTTCATTTTAACTAAACAAATCAGGAAGATTTAGAGAATTCAATAGCGAATACAATCCAATCAATATTTCTTTAGGATGTCATCTAAAAGGCTGCTGGTAGCTTACTATAAAGTTTGTACCAGTACTTGATTAACAAGAAATTCGATTTTAAAGCGAATTCAAAATCACATTAAGAAAGAACGAGTTGTAATAATAACAGTGCGGCAAATATAATTGAGGTTAGTGTAACTGTGGATACAGCTCGTGTATTGATTTACCAATGAAGCACGAGTATCTAAGAGCACCTGTAAGTGTAATAATAACGTATTTAAATAATATCAAAAACTGTCAAAGAATACTGTGGTAATTGAATAATTACAATTATTAGGAAACCAATAACCCGTTTATTGGATGTTGACAAGATATTGATACGATTTAATAATTGATTCTAAGTGCAATTCTCTCATCTTGCAATGAAGTGATAAATGTAATCAATATTAATCTTACCTTTTGGACGGATTTTACTAATTCACCACTAATTTTAATAAAATTTATGTTTCCATAAAATAAAAATAGTTTATCAGGACGACGATGATATTAGAGAACTGCGAAGATAAAAATACATTACGTAAAATCAAGGACTTTTATTCCTGATGATTGGCTCACTTAAAACAAGAACTACAGTATTAGAACGTGAGCTTCAATTACAATTCATTTCCAAAGAAATAAAGTCCAAATGTCATTCTGTGAAACATGATTTAAATTGGTAAATTTAAATCAGATAATCCTATCACCATTGTTTTGCACGATTAACACGTTCGCTACCAAGAATAGCAAAGTTTATTGTGTCACCTAACATGGCCGAGTTAAATCAACCAAGAAGCTGAAGGTGTTGCTATTGAAAAAGAAAATATTTCAAATAAAATAATATAGGATGATTATTCAGTCACGAATTAAAATAATACAAATTTTTTGGTAACTAAAATTTTATGTAGTATGTGTCAATATTATCGAAATTTGTCACCAGTTGTTTGTCTTATACCGAACACAAAATCTCCTCAACTAACTTGACTTCACTAGGATAATATTACTATCTGCGCTTAAAATAATCTAAGAAGATAGGCTACTGAACGATTACGCAGCTTCTTTGACGATACCACATGTATATAAAGCTGTCAGAATTGGTTTCGCGCTAACCATCGAATTCTCGCTAACTAGTGCTATCAACGGGATGTAAAAGTAAGAAAAATAGGATTTTCCCAGTCTACATAAAGTACTAGTCGTGGACGAGCCTCTAATGCAAAGTTTTTTATCATTGGTTAACTAAGTTAACTACCTATTCTTAGTGTACGTGTCCTAGGTATACGATGGATGTGAACAGTTTTAAACTTCATTTAGAGACGTGTGCACCATTTTATTCTTCTCAAGAATTAATGGAACTACCCTGTAAAGGAAGTCTAAACTCGACCTCCTTAACTTTCGGTCGAGCATTTTGAAAAAAGTGGTTACGGGACTAGATTTAGGCATTAAGATGAATCGTGAAATAACCCATAAAATTTGTGTTGTTCATAAGGATTCAATCGTTTTTATAGTGGGCTATTTGTTAACTAATTTGAACACAATAGAGTCATAATCAGAAGTAATTTATTTCAGTAATAGCAAAATGTTACATGAGATAAGTCACACGCTAAAATAATAACAATCATATAAGGCCAAAAATAGTTACTTAATATACGAGTAGTTTACATATATGTACAATCTAACAGAAATTTTTATATACTGAACTATAAATATTTTATAAATTTACTTGATGTTTAATAACGTAGGCTACTGAAGTTTTAATAATATTTGTTACAACATACAAAAAAATGAAATTGTAGAACTTCTAATGCAAGCACTTTTGTAACAGTAAAAGTGAGGTGGACTATGTTTGAATCATATTATCGCAACGATTCTGGAATATTAAGTACAATATCAACTCAGTCCTGCATATAAATTGTTCAGTAGACATTAATTTACGTAGAAATTGTACAATTCACAGAAATCTGTATTAAATTCTGCAATATTAACCACAATTAAAGAGAATGGCTCATCAGGACAGTATGGTTTACGAAATAACTTTATTTTTTAGTTTCTATTTGATCAGCCACCTAAACATTATTCACTTTAACCCAATGTGCAAACGAGGAAACTGCGTTAGCTCTTTGCATTACATGAAACTCTGTTTAAAACTAAATTTATCGCTCTCAATTCGACAGATGTTAATTTATAATACTTATATAGGAGTGTCGCAGATGGAGAGTAGGATACTAACTTGTAAACTTAACCATGAAGTTGGAGTAGGATACACATAATGTTGGAAAATATGAAAAACCGATTTTATTTAAATTTTAAACATATTTTGAGACATATTTTTTTTGAGAATAATAGTGAAAGTACAGGATAGTTTGTAGTCTGTAAATTTGTAATATTCATAAATATTAGTAAACAATACTGCACAATAATCACTGACGTGGATTCATACAGGTCATCAGAACATAATTTTCAAACCGTCATTCTCACCTTTGAAAGAAAAAGAAACTTTACAGAAACATCAATAAGTTATGTCATCTAATTGTTAAAATATCATATTCATAACTTTGAGAGGAAAGGATTCCCTACCTGAAAATTAACAAATTAAAACACTCTATTTATGACACTATAATTAAAACATGAACCAAGACCCGAGTCAAGGTTTTCTTAGATAATCAAACAAAAAGCAAAGTGGGCAGAATAAAAAGGTTATACTCGTATTTAAGATATAGTCATTCGAAATTTTTAAAATAATACTTCATATTTTACACTTTTTAAGCATACAGTAAAAGATAAAATGTAATTAATTATGACTGTCATATTTATGTGCAACAAAATCATATATAATTAAGTTTGCATTCCATTTCTTTTTTTGTACTTAATAAGTGATGGTTCAGTATCTTTGGCTAAATTTTACTTTATTATGGTTAGAGTCTATGTGCTTAAGCTTGAGCCATCAAGGGAATGTAGCAGAAGAATGGTGATCATGAGACAATTTATGAAAAAATTAATATTTTTATTTATCTACGGACCTAAGTAATCACCATAATCAAATGTCTCATAGAAATTGTTTAATATTTTGCTCGAGTAGCAGAATATTGTTAAAGGCATTGATTAGGCTAATAATAACTATTGCATCCAGTATATCTCACATGTTCTATTTGTGGTTATATTTCAAGTCCTTACTTATGCTTAAATATTTCTTAACTGCAAACTAAGTCTTAATATAGCAAACTACCAGTTAGTAGTCTTCTTTTAAAGATTTATTTATGTTTTATTTCAATACCAGATATGTATAAATATAGTGATAATTTTTAGTGGTGTAAAATTTGTAATTGTTTTTTTATTTCTCTCTCTATATATAAAGAGTTTTTGAAAGCACTATGATATACAAAAAATATAATTTTACGTTTTAGTTTATACAGTAAATGTTTTTGTGTCCCTGGCATCAAAAAATGTTTATCAAAAAGTTATAGTTAGTAAATATCCTTATATTTCTTTTGACCAATTTACAATTTTATATTTGTATTTATAAGAAAATTGGGTCTTTAAAAGCCAAATTATTTTAGAAACCACAGGCAGGTTTTATTAAGTTCACATTATTTTTTGCAGTTTTTGCTCAATAAAATAATATAAAATACATATCTAAGCTCAAAGAAATGTGCTACTTCAAAACTTCTATAATGCTTTATTTTATAGTTAGTAAACATCAGTCACAACTGTTTAAAAAAGGGAACAGAATTAGACAAAAAAAGTACGATTTTAAATTTGTACATTGAACATTCATTCATTTATACATTATACATTAACATTATTTATATGGACCCGAAAACATGTTTGACCATCTCTATCCATTTAGGTCAGTAGTTTCCAATGTGTAAGTGCTTCATAAAATGAAACAAACTCTAAAATAATTCTATTTTTCCATAACAGTAAATATATAATTTAACTTAGTTAGAATAGCTATTGAATTTGCCATACAGTAAAACCAGACGAAATATCAGATAAGAAAAGATATAAGGTACTGTATACATAATTAAAAAAATGGAGATTAAAAAATATGTTTTGAAAAACTGACATTTTTTACTACATGAGGTACATGCTTCCCTTGTAGGCAGGCATAGGAAAAATAAAATTCAACAAAAATTTGTTTTAAGTATATTAAAATTTTATGTTATGTGAAACTATTTTTAAAATTATGCAACCCACACAGTATGTCATACCCACTTAAGAGATTTCAGAGGTGTTAGTGTGAAATCGATAAAATACTAGTATGTAAAAGAGAAATAGTGTTGCAATATTGATTTTTTAATTTCTATAAAAAATAGGATTGCATTAAATTCTTATATATATATATTTTCAACAAAATAATTTTATTCATTCCTTTACAATGAGGAATATACCGACAGCGCTTTCTACGGAACACCCAATAAAACAGACCCAGACATAGCACCCTCTCAAGATCCTTGTTCGTATTACTTCAAGAAGGAAAGATGCTTACTAAGTGGATTCCAATTGATACGTTTTACGTCTGGCTGGGCAACGATGATTCTGAAATACCTATCTCGGATTTTGGAACTCTTTCTCCATATGGAGGGACTGGGCAATGGATTCTGGCAAGAAGTAGATATTCTTTTTTCTTAATTCCACTGCAAGACAAGAGGCTTTCGTTAGCGTCATCGTTACCCCAGTACACCGTAAGGTCTAATTATCTGAAATGTCATGCTCTAGTAGTTGTTTGTAAATAAGGGAACGTAATTTTCTATTTATAACTAATTTTGGAGATAAAATCAGGTGTTTGAACATAGGAATGTCATAACAAATAACAGCATGATACTACACTTTTACACAGGAAAATATATGTTTACATATGGAAAGTAATGTTTGGGAAATACTATATTACTATATTTTTCAACAGTAATTTATTGTTACAACGTAAATATTACCAGTCATATCATAGAAACTTAATTACCCCAATGCCTACAAAAATACTACACGTTATTAAGTGCTAAATATGTTTTATACATAAAATACTCATAATAAAGTGATTAATCGGGAATGGAGGAAATCGTTTGAAAACTGGAACCCCTCATATCAAAAGTTATATGTACAGCCATTCGTAAATAAGAAGGATTAAAAAAGGTGCTAAAACCCGTTATTCAAGTATTATGAAATATTGATCATGTGTCAACAGCAGTGTATTAAACTCATTTGGCTTACCAAGTTGGCTTAGTTGGAGTATTCAGTTGTGACAGTGTCTCTCTGTTATGATTAAACCCTATTTGCTGCTCAACCAATCTCTGCATATAGCCACTTCTTCCAGCCTATTTATTTTTATCATCCATGTAATTTTCCTCACTACCTCACTTAAAGAAATATCGCAGTCACAGAGATATTGAAATGTTAGCTGATAAGGTATTAATTTATCAACTACAAGGGGACATCCACATTTTTTCTTCTTAAAATTACTTTTACTTAAGAAATTATGACTTCAAATGAAATATTACAGTTTTTATGGTAGAGTATATATATATATGTATATACACATACAATGCTAGGGTAATATATATTATGAACAGGTTATTTCGAAATCTGTTCTTAATTCTTAGTTTGGGTTGTAAATAAATGTTATATTTTCACCTATACGAATGTTTAATATTCTCTAATAATATGTTAATATTTATTTAAATATTTCCTAAAAAAACTCCAAGGTGATTTTACCGTAATATATACCGAAATAACCTGTTCATAATAGGTTTATTATGTGACAGCTAAATGATGAAAACGTTAAATACTTTTGAATACCCCCAGTTCCTCAGATACTTGATTACGTATCTATATAAAACTTTATCTTACCTGCCTGAAATTAACCAGCATTATTACTCAGTGCATAGTTGCCCCAATGCCACACGTCAGTAATACTCGGAATTGACCCCATACTCGTAGCTTGATCTTTCCCGCTGACAGTTTTCTCTTTGCTGCAGATAATTTCGGCATGCAGAATCTGTTTACTGTTTTACGAACCGGGAATGGAGATGACCAGGATGGTGGTTTACACACATAAGGTATGGGACGTCATACTTCCACTTTTGGATTCTGAAACTCTCTGGCATGTTTTTGAAATGAAAATATAACCTGCGGGGAGCTGTAGCAGAATCTCATGTCTGTTTTTTAAGGTTTTATCACAATGAAAAGGTCATATCGGGTAGTTTTCAAGTTATTTCCTCTCCAACCCAGCTATTACCACAATTTGTCTGTAAGGTGATGAAGTGCCAGTAATAGAATACAAAGTATGCTGTGTACATACTGATGCAACCCGTTAACGTCGGTGGTGCCACAGGGGAGTCGCATGCTCCATGCCGGTGAAACACAGGTCGAGGGCTAAAGTCTAGGACTTTATCAAAAGCAGCAATGATTTTGAACGTAATTGTCAACCTGAGAGATTTAATATTGTATTCTAAGTAGCTAACATATTATAAATTAGTAACAAAGTTCCCTGTAATAACTGGCCATAGTAGTTTCTTAATAAGCTCATATGCATAATGGTTGCTACATAATTAAAAGATAGTTATGCACGTTACTTTGCAACTGCCTTACATATTGAATTGTTACTTACATACATCTGTATATACCAATAAATAAGAAGATCGACAAAGTTGATGGCTATAGGATTGAAATAGTCTTTCCTGATAATAGCAGGGAGATCCTACCGTTAGAGGATGTTGACAAAACAGTTCTGGGGACAGTTGTTGGGGGGTGCCCAGATCTGCACAGATCCTGTGCTGATATAAGAAAGTTAGTACAGTTACAGCTGACTTACAATCTAGCTTACATTTTTCCAGACAGACATTTTGGAAACAATTACTTTACTTAAATTGTAGAAAAAAAATATTCTGTTGACCACTGGAAAGTAGAAGAATGAGTAGTTATTGATTGTCTATATAAGGTCTTTATCGTACATTAATGCGAATTCGATATTGTCTAGGCCTCATAAAACTATAAACAGAATTAGAATTGGATGAACAATTCAATATTTGTAGTTCCAGTTTTATATTGTAAAACAAACAAAAAATCATTTTTATTTACATGATTTATTTAAATGTTTTATTCAATTGCAACGATCAGCAGTGGTTGAGTTATAGATATTCGTATAGGTACATTGGTTATGCTAAATCTTCACACAATGTAAGTCGGTAGAGGTGAAGTAGTATTCCTTTTGATATTTGTTAAACTTCTAGTCAGTAAACGTAAATGCTACAAATGGTTCCGTGGTTTAATGTAAAGGTTTTTTGAAATATTTTTACACGTGATCCTAATCTCTAGACATATTACTACGAGGACTTTTAAAATAACATACATTTAGTGCTAAAAAAGTTTTAGACTTTTTAATTTTTAGTAGAGGTAATGTTGATGCAATGATATTGATAATGTATGATCCATAATACAGTACCAGCTGATTTCATGAGTGAATATATAATTTTCTCGAGCTATAAAAGTATAATACAAACATGAAAATTTCAAATCTATTATTATATAATTTCTATTCTCTTCTATGCATGTGTACAGGTATGTGATTTGTACCATTTATTAATATATGGAGATTTCTAACTCAAATAGAGTTTGCATTCAAGCCACAGAAGGTGGTCTTTTCAAAATTAATTATTTGTATGTAATTCTGGTTGATGGTCCAACGTTGGAAAATATATTTCCAAAAGTAATTAATTAATTATCTTAACCATAATACGTAGTTAATTTTAAATTATGAAGAGTATGGCAAACTAAATATTATTTATTTGTATTGCGTAGCTATAACTTTATTGAATAATTGTTTAACCTCAGAGTAAATAGAGCCATATAGAAGGTAGTGAAACCACGAGCACGTAACCAGTCTATAAAAATCTATTAGTGATGTATTTGTGTATACACAGTTATTTTCAAACTTCTCTGATGAAGATTGGAGACGTGCGATCATGCGAATCAATATAAATGAGAAGTGAAACTTAGTTGCATATTCACAAGTATTAAACTAGAGTTCTGTAGTTTTCAAATAATATTACCATTTTATTACTTGCGAATGTTCAGTCATGATTTGAAAATCAAAATACAAATTATAATTCAACTGTATTTATTTGCAGCTAAAATTCAGCTGTTTAACACGATCGTGTTATACAGAAATGTAAACTTCCAATTTGTATTCTGCTCACGTATCTGCCTTTGAAATATGAAGGCATAAAAGCCCATTTTCCTCATTAACGAAACGCCTGGTCAAATACGGTACCTTAAATGGTTGCCGAGTGATGTTATTGTGAACTGTTTAACGTCAAATCTTAAAGTTCCTTGTTTCTTAGACCAATGGAATCATTTTCGATGTATATATATTTGTTATCCTAAATTACATTACGTTTTCATGTATAAAATCCCTCCCAACATATTAAATAATTTAAATTAAATATTTATAAGAAATACAATGGTTCCAAGTAATAAAACTATAGTAAAAAATTGCTAATCGGCTCAATGAAACAATGGAAATATTGGTTTATCTCCATTTCACCTTCCGCTCAGTGCAGGGTCAGAAATCTGATACTATCGCAGAATTGACTTCGAGAATTTGGAATCCACGGATTTCTGAAGAGATCCAAAAAAAGGTTAAGAAGACGTTCAAAATAAATTCTTTCGTCGTTTCGAAATCTAAAGAAAAATGAGTTATAATCTCAGTATTCGCATTGAATCAAACTTTCCATCATCGCTATTTTATGTGTAGAAAACTCCACCGTTCTTTGGATCGTAAGTCATCGTGGTGCACTCCATTGTGCACACAATGAGACAATGAGCACTTCTTCTCATTTATATTACACTGGATGGCTGCTGGATAAACCAGAGTTCTTTAGTAGACTGGGAGTCTCTGATGTTGAAACGATGCAGAGTTTGTGTTAAACGTCTTTGTCACCAACTTTGTTTGGATATTCTTAAACAGTTGTTTGGGCTCTAGATTCTAGGAGTTAAGTATATGACAGTTTTAGATTTCAGCCCATTAAAGAGTTTCGATATATTGGCAATGAAGACGTTAAAATCTCTTGCATCGTTTCTACATCTAAAAACATATCCGACATAAACTCAAAATTTGCATTAAAATAAACTTCCCCACTGTGGATACTTTACTGTAACAGCTGAAATTATACAAGTTGCTGTTTATAAATAAGTTAAAAATCACTGAGAAATAATCAGGATTTTTATCTAAATAGTAAATAGTTTGACATTATTATGACGTGTTTGAAAAACGTAAAAAATATTTCTCATAGTACAATGTAAGTAAGTTATATCTATGGCAAACAGATGTTCTGGCACTGTTGCACTGTTGCTGACACATCTCCATTTCCCCTCATTTCACCCTCAACCCTCCCGAATGCCAACCACTGCTGAATGCTGTTATTTTGGTCTCGGTGCTGAACCAGTTTCCATCAGTTATCGGATAATCCTGGCTCACTGGTCACGATTACTGGTCTTCCACTCATTTACCTGAGTCTATTCTTAGCTTAAGCCTTAGTTTGAACTTCATGACTTAGGACAAGTGTACAAGGAAGCGTCTCCATCCTGATACAAGTTCCAACCCGTAGGTCTTTTAGTTACAGGCTTTTTGTTAAAGCTTTAATGAAGTTTTCCCTAACTCGAACCATTCCCAAAATGAAAAATATCACATGCCTTCTCAGTGTAGAGTTAGCATTGCTAAACAATAACAATACATTCTAAGTAAAACTTGTAATAAATGTAAACAATTGAGTACAATACATGAAGAATACAACCAAATATGCCAGCAGAACTAAAATACGTACGTATAATAAATTATATAATTGCTGTAATGGACAGCAATAAAGCAACTACGCAATACAACATAAAAAGAATTAAAGATATATTTTATAATATAGTAAATTGATAATACACGTAAAAAGAATACGTTATTCTAATCGTGTTAATCAGCAAAACATATTCCATGAAATAAATAAATTGGAATTCTATAAATATCGTAAACATATGAAGCTATAGTTTTAAACCAATTTTAGAAAATTTTGTTAGTTACTGTATAAAGGTAATCTTTTGCGAAAACCAAAAACTATTGATAAAAGCGTCAAGTGTGAATATAGAATTATTGTTAAATATACATGATTACATTAGTAAAGGAAATAACCTTGAATATTAAAACAGAACCAATGTGTAACTGAATAAACAGTGAAGCGAGAATATAACCTGAAGGAAAACGTTTTAAAAACTAAAAAAAAATCACTTTAAGTTTTACCGATCAATATGCAAGTCAACAAGATGTTAATACGATGGTCAACTGACTAATCAGTGTCATCCCCGTGTAGTCACATGTCAGGTGAAATTACTCGTATCTGTCCATACTGTCAGATCCATTCCATTGGTCCCTTGTTACCATGGAACGGTCGGTAGGTAAACTGGACTTATTCACTATTCTATTCACGAATGTTTCCTACTTTCCTCCCTCATAAGTAAGCATAAAGTACTGTTCTCAGATAAATACCGCATTCAATTCAACGTAGTTTCGGAAAAATTGACTAATACGTTGCAACGTAGTCCTGTTGCAAATACGTTTTAACGAAACACTTAATAACACAATTCATGTTTCGTAAATAATTTACAGTTTTGAGGCGCATCGGAAGCAGAGGAAAGACTAACATTTTATTATTAACATAAAATATTGTTTGCACCGAGTAAATTATATGCGACTGTCATATTTAAAATGTGTTTTTATAATTTGGAATATACATATAACACATTAGGACAAGCCCTTTTTACTTCATCCTGCTCCAGAACAGTTGATAGCCAGTCCGTAGTGGTAATAGGTGCTGGCTGATTTTCATCAATCTTCATCTTACACAACCTCCTTATCAAACCCCTAACTCCAAAAATATCTGATACTTCAAAAGTGACCTTTTTTAATTTGTGGAATTTTCCCTTAAATTATAAAAGGTAAAACTACTGAGTAAAGATAAATTTATTTTAATACCATCTTTTAAACTATTTTCATCTTTGGGCTTTGATATCTTTGATAATCACAGGAATAAACCACGAGTTATTTGTCTTTTTATCTCGAAAAGCAGAAAATATAATAGCTGAGGTTGATCTGAGGTGATTACTGACTTCCATTTGTAGTTTACAACCACAAATAACAACAGAACTTGAATTTTGAAGAACTTTTGAGTCAAAACTTTTATTTATTTAACATTTATTTTTTTACATAGAATGATAAATTGTGTTTTTTTAGAAAGTATTTATATTGCATATTGTTTATAATTATATATTTTTCCGTTTAGGAAACATTAAAGGAATAAATTGAAGTTCCCATTGGTTGAGCCTATATAAAATAGATCAACAGTAGAATTCGTAGCCTTAACAATACCTTAAGAATACCTTAAAATTATAAATAAACTATATACATTTGGCATAACCTTGATTTGCTGAAATGAAATTTTAAGCCGTTTTATAATTAAAACATTATTCCAGCTCCTAAATGGACACATGCTCCCTTATATTTATGAATATAAATAAATATTCCCATAATTTATGAATCGTTTATCCTACTTATTATACTTAGTAACTTGCAGACTTTGTTCCTAGTTTTGCTCTACTGATTAGATTTGAACTGGAATTCTTTAAAATAAAAACCTTATCTCTAAATATTGAACATGACTAACTAATTCAACACATTTATCTCTCACTTCCCGAGCACCCGCATCCGTTTTGAATATAATATAACATAACTCGAACACTTTATGTAATGTTTGTTACATCGTCACACACAATAGTTGTTTAAATGTGAAGTAGGATGTTGTAAGTCCAAATTGGTTATATGTAAAAACGGCGATGACCGTGTTTCTTTGATAGTTCAATATGAGTGTAAATTCTTGCTATAAAGTGGCTATGTATAAAGCTCACCCATTAAGCCAGGCTCAGTCTCAAAATGCAACATTGAGGCCGAAAAATAATGATATGAAGCGGGATTTGGATTCCTCTTGAAGCACAGAGTTCTCGGTGAGTACGACTTCGTTACATTAAGACAATTTCCGATAACCTCTCAAACATATATAGTTGAAGTATTATATTAGTTTAAGTTATTGTTTGCAGAAGAGAAATGAGCCAAGCGCCTCTAAGAACAGATAATAATGAAAAGCACTTGAAAACTTTAAATCAAGGTTTCCTACTACAAAACCAAATTTTAAATCTTGATATATCTTAAGTACAATACAGTTTATTAAATTGGAAGACATCTATTTTGGTTTGCTTAAGACTGTTAGTTGTATGGACTGTTTTACGTGTAAAGGCTGTTCAAATTTTATGTAACCGGCTGCTAAGGGGTGTAAGATTAAATTTGTGAAGAATTTAACCAGTCAGTCAGATATATACGATGGATAACATGCATTGCCAATTGGTGAACTGGAATAAATCATGCAATATAAAATAACTGAGATATTGGCAATGTTTATCTAAAGACATGAAAAGGGAAGTGACTGGAAGGTAACAGATCAGCGGCCGAGACACAAACAATATGGAGATGAGGGCAAGATTGGGTAGAGGCAAGTGGGGCCCTCAAACTTGTAGTGGCCACTTGACACCAGCGTCATTCTACAGCCGGAAGCAACATGTCCCACTTTTGTGCCACTGAATAAAACTAGATTTTAATATTTTTATCTCACTCAATAAGGCAAATCGCCTTAATCTTGTAGTGGCCACTTAAAAATAGCTTTATTATTCAGACATAAACAACGTGTACCACTGTTGTGTCGTAGAATAATATGTTTATCTAACCTTACATGTCTAATAACTTTAATATTTTTAGTGTATTCTTGCCAATGACATCATTGCCAGAAGCCAGAAGAATTACGTCCCTCATTTTTCCCGTATAATACAATTTTAAGCAACATTTAAATCTAACTCTATATGTAAAATCGCCTTAATTCAAATAATAAACTTCATTGACGGAAGTATTGTGGTCAAATATCAAACTTTTAAGCTATGGATATATTTGATTAACTAAATGTTTCCACGTAGAATAGCATTGGGTTGTGGAAGTTTCAGTTTGCCAGGATATACACCTAATTTACATTGCATAAGCACACCACTTATTGTTTCGCGAAATCGTTAGCGGAACTCCCCTAAAATTGATAGTGTTCGTGGACGTCAAAGAAGCAAAAAACATAAAATATTTTCTTGTACCTGTTTTTGATAGAAAACTTAAAATAAACTAATAGACACATAGTTAGTAATTATATCAGTATCATCCATCATGAAAATGACGATTGAGGTCATTTTCAATCACTTTATATCTTTAATTACGCTTATAGAAGTATTATTTAAGTGTATGTATGACGGTTCATTTTTACTATTGAAAACAAAAGTGAAAGCGGTAAAAATATATAGTTTAGAATTTTTAATCCCTACATCCCTATTTTGATCCCATTACTTTTGTACAAGTCCCAAAGACTATGCAATATTAATGGAGTATTTTTAATGGTCATAATTCGGAACGTGAATTTTATTGGATTCATTAAAGTAAAATTGTAATTTTCAATAGAAGAACAATCGTTTCAGTTTTATAAGAAGTTATTATTTTAAGTGTGGGTAATGAGTAAAGAAGCAAGGTCCGGCTCGGAGTTTATCAGTCAGACCGACGGCCAGTGATAAGTGACTCCACCATCCTCCCTTCTCGCTACGTAAAGAGGTCGGTCCTGCTGCCTCAGCACTTCTGTCCAAGCTCAGGAGTACTTGGTAGTTATTAGGACTAAGGTAGGGCCCACAGTAAACGTAGAATTTGCGGGGTCGAATCTAGTTGTTATGGATGACCACTCCGCAACAGTTACGCTAACCTGGTCTTTCTTTAGTGTGAACGAGCCTAGCCCCCAGTAAGTATGTTACGGCTGGTTTAACCGCACAGGTCGCGCCAGAGGTTTATTCACGTGTAGGATGTCGGTAGGTCAACTCACACCTGTAAACGACAGTTTGCAGCAACTGACAAGCAGGTGTGAACGAGCAGCTCGCAACAACAACCCCTCACCCGAGGCACATATCCTTCTAACAAATATTTGTTTGTTAACAAGCTTTTAACTGGTAGATATGTCCTCATAACAGGTTCTGTGCTTAATAAATACGTCCCGTATTGTATGGAAGTAAAATTACTATAACATTTAAAAGATAATTCAATAACTTACTTTTAAAATAAAAAAAATATGCATTTAATATTTACTACGCATATAAGAGAATTTTAATATATTTAGTTACATAACTTTTTAAATGCTACATTATTGTTTTAGTATTAAATTATATTAAACACAGGTACATATAACATTTTTTTAATTGCAAAATGATGTTGGAATATCTTGTATGTGAATACGTAAATGATTTATTTACGTTATAAATGTTATTGGGCATTTAATTAATGAATTATTAAATACACTCTTTATTTTACTATGCATTGGTAGGAATAACAGTCATTTCTTATACGTAACCGTAGTCGATAAATAAAAAAGAGCGATGGTACGAGAATGTTTTATAGTAGGCCAGTATTCTGAAAAGGTTAATATTTTATAACAACTACATTTTCATGTCTCAATTACCTAATAAACGCACTATAAACCAGGTTGTACATCTTTTTAAAACAACTTCAAATATTTTTTTTGCCAGATAAAAGTTAGATTTTAACTCATAAATAATGTTGAAAATAGTTTTAGGCTAACATTTTGGTTCTACCATTTTAAACAAAACCTCTACAGCTATACTCGATTGATCCTGGCAACATCTAGGCCTGCACAACTTTCCCCAAATGCAGTAATATGGGTCAGTACATAATTTTGTATATCTATAAGTGAAGTATTATAAAACAATTATTTAAAATATCGTAAAGACTAAGCTTCATTAATCAGGTAGAATATCAGTATTTTGGTGAATTCGTTTTTATGCAGTTTAATTAAACTGTGTAAGGAAGATTCTAATTTGCATTCTATGCACTGTTGAATACATACTGCAGATTATACTCTGAAGTACATGCTTGTCTTCTAAAAGGATAACATTAGCACCGTTACAGCAAAAACGTGAACACTAAAATTCTTTTTATTATTATCATTAATTCTGGCATTCTGGTGGTTGGCGTATTAAAATGTTCATGTTTTTCTACAATATCTTAAGATGGTGAGATATAGTGCCCACTATCACTCCTCACGGGATATCCACAGGAGGCGATCCTTACTCCTAACCTTATCCGTTCTCGATAACTACTTATATACTATATATATACTATATATATATATATATATATATATATATATATATATATATAAGTAGATTTGTCAAAACATTGGTAAAATAAAAAAAATGTAATTTCTTAAGAATTTAGGATAAGTCCTTGAAAGTAGGATTGGTGTAGAAAGACAAAATCTTTTCTAGTTTATCTAGAAGGTGACAACGATAAATAGTTACAATAGGGTTTGAACAATTGACAATTAATTTCCCTAGCCTTGTGATATGATAGCCTGAGGCCAATGAAGGGCGACAATGAAGAGGTAGGTTTGGTTAGAAAAGGAGTTAGTAGATAAACATCTCGGCGTCTTTCTTAACATCCAACGGATTATATTATTGGTGCACTCGGTCGTTCATTTTCCATACCTATTCTGCGAGGGGTTTTGTGGAAATAGAAATTTTATAGTCGAATTATGGTTTTCGTATGGGAAATTGTTTGTAAACTAATGTTAGGCCTTTTTTAAAGGGAATATCGTATTATTATGGTACGAAGAAAATTAGGAAGATTAGAACACTGAATAATTAACGAAACATTGCAAGATAGTACACATTGTAGCAAGATTTATTCAAGTAAATTTTCTAATTTTACTAGTAGTTAAAGATTACTTGCAGTAGAAATATAATATTCAACATTCAGAATAATAAACTTAAGCCATCAAGGTTTTCAAGTTTATTGTAAATAATTTCATAAAGCAATATAGTTTAATTACGGTTTTAATTTGGAATCCGTGCCAACAGTAACAAGAAATGACACACAAGGTACGAAGAAATGTTTTATCGAAGTTTTAATTCAGTTCTATATATATAAAACTACAACTATAAAACTAAAAGGTAAAACTAAAACTATTAAGGTATAATTATAAACTAAAAGATATAGCTTCGCTTATAATGGAGAAAAGTACATTTTTTTTAATTATATAAGACATTTATATTGTACTAAAATTTAATTAGAAAATTTAATTTTTATTTCTATTTTAATTTTGAGTTAAGAATTGAACGTCAATTCATTTGATTTAAAACAAGAAAAAATTGAGAAGATAAGTAGTTTTATAAGCATTTTATGATTAAATCATTCACGATTCTTTAGAAACTGTTTATTTTAATGCAATGATAATTTTGAAGTTTTGTGAACTGATGTTTATTAAACAATTTTTAATGTAATTAAAAAAAGTATTCTCCTGCCTATAAACACTGTTAAGCATTATAAGATATTTTTAAATCTGGAATCATAGGTGCAAATAAACTAATAAAAAATTATATAAAGCCATTTTGCGGGTTTATGGGTATCTCTAGAGCAACGTGTATGAATAAAGGTAAAAGTAGAAAATAAAAAATAAATTAATAATGACGTCAAACGTCAACAAATGTGAGTGGATGAGGACTACCTGAACCCGCCCAACGCTGGCTATGTTTGTGGTAATGTTGATACACACACACACACACACATACACACACAAAAGCCTTGTGGCTGCCTTTTATTACTATAATCCAGAATACACTAAGTAGCCGACAGTGATGTATTGAATCGTACTCACCGAGAACTTCAAGATAATTCCAAATTCCGCTTGATACCATTATTTGTTCGGCGTCACTGTTGCATTTTGAAACTGAGCCCGGCTTAATGGGTGAGCTTTATACATAGCCACTTTATAGCAAGAATTTACACTCACATTTAACAATCAAATAAACACGGTCATCGCCCTTTACATGTAACTAATTTGGACTTACAACATCCTACTTCACATTTAAACAACTATTCTGTGCGATGATGTAACAAACATTATATAAAGTGTTCGAGGTGTTTTATATTATATTCAAAACGGATGCGGGTGCTCGGGAAGTGAGAGATATATTTGATGAATTAGTTAGTCATGTTCAATGTTTAGAGAAAAGGCCTTAGAGGAAAATAGTCGATAATGCATGTAAAATACATTACTTGCATGATGCTCGCTCCAATATTCTTACCACATCACAATTCTAATGCTTACAGAGGTTATGTGACAACATCAAAAGCGAAGTGACTGGAAGATATCAGATCAGCGGCCGAGACACAAACAATATGGAGATGAGGGCAAGATTGGTTAGAGGCAAGTGGGGCCCTCAAACTTGTAGTGGCCACTTGACACCAGCGTCATTCTACAGCCGGAAGCAACATGTCCCACTTTTGTGCCACTGAATAAAACTTGATTTAATATTTTTATCTTACTCCTCATTTTATATCGCGTCAATCTTAATTTCTGACAGTCACCGATATGGATCTCCAGCCAGAAAATATGTCCTAGTTTCGTTCTATAAAATACAAATCTAACTCACACATGTCAAATAACCTCAAACGTGTCAAGTTTTACAGACGGAATCATTTAGTGCTCCATTTTCCATACAGTGCAATTTGAAATAATAATTTTATCTAACTACAATTTTTAATTACCCTATTGAAGTAGTGGGTACCCAATTAATTTAATCACCGCATGTTAGTAGTGTGACCTAAACCTTAAGTTACGGATAGTTTCTAGAGCTTTAATCAGCCACAATATCCCTCATAGCATTGAAATGTTGGATATGATCACCATAGCAACTCCGTCACCCTTCTATGTTCACTTAGGACAAGAAGATGAGAAACCTCTCACTGCATTTAGTCCTAAGAGACCTTTGGGCTGTTTCTGTAGTAATAAGGTATTCTGGATGCGTACGTTTGTGGGTACGGATCGCCTTCTGTAGAGATCCCATAAGGAGAGACAGTGGGTATACTATATGATAAACGTTTCATCTAGGGCAGGGCAGCTATATTTCAGCATCTCCAGTCAAAGCGAACAGAAGACAGTACTCCCTCATGTCTAGGCTAGCAACATCCTTTTTCACTAATGGAGCTCCATTCCTCCAACGACCATCCTCCGCAGTAGTATAGATCATCCTCCTATCAATTCGACCTTTACTCTCATAACTTGACATTTGTGGTTCGTAATGTGCTATTCTTGGAGATCCACTGGGTTGGACAAACATAAGTAACACATCGATTCCCACGTGTAGATTAAACTGGAAGGTATACACCAGCCAGAAGTTAAAGTTTCTTCTATGAGAGGTTTTAACTTTAGTTCAATGGCGAATTTATATCATAAGAGTGACAGCATCTGATAAATAAAAACCGCCACAACACTGGGTACTCAAATATACTTCAATTTATCATACCTATGCTTTTTGGTAGACAATTGATTCTAGCATCATCGAACTTATAAGGATCCGGCCATCCTTACGTCCGGACATTATGCATCACATTTAACATCCATGTCAATTCAACCCTATTCCAAAGTAGCAGACACTAAGAAATAAAAACACACCCCTCTTATGAGAGCTGTAACTATTCTGATTTTATTTACGTTGCAGCAGGAATAAGAGATTTTTTCATACACGAGAAACGCTCCTGCGATGACAATTCTTAGTTGGCTGAAGTCCTAATTTAACTCAGCAAATAAGAGGAAATCTTTCGTGAAATGCAAATAAGAAATACTGAGACCAACATTCCGCGACACATCTTGCAATCATCATCCACAATGAAGCAAAACAAAATTTATGAAATCTAATTCTTCTGTCTTATACTATGACAAAACTTTAGTTGTCTTATATTCGATGAACTTAAACTTAAAAAAAACTCTCAAATTCTGCTTTTAGAGACACTGCACGTGTTCAGAAAATTCATGAACCCGCACAAACGTTATAATGGAAATGTGGATTTTAAAACGAACTGGCTTTACAAAATGCAACGGATTAACGAAAGGCTGATGCAGTTTCAATTGTGATAACAAAATATCACTTCAGATTGTGTCATTTCAGCGTAGCCATCGTCAATGAAACGTTGAAGAGAGTCAGTTATGTCCGACTCTCCTGAAGACGGCAAGCCAATATTTCACCGACCACTGACCTAATGCTGAATCGAAAGTTAACTAGCTCAGTATGACTTATCCTGAATCTTTATATTACAAATAACTATTTTTTTTTTAAATCAATACTTCTTGGAAAATATTAGAATTGAGCTATCCCATTAAGATCAAACATACCGTTCCATGCGATAATTAACATATTTGTAATACGTGACTGAGCGGAATGGTATTTGTTGGTACAAATGTTATATATAATTGTTATACATGATTATACATTTATTAAAATACGATATATAAGCCAATATTATGTTATTGTACACGTTACAAATGGACACCTAAGATACACGATCTTTTGCTCACACAAAACTGCATCTTCATAGTTTCTCATAACCTTTAAAAGCTTAAAAAAATCAATGATTTGTTATCTTCATTTGAGAAAACCTTTCGAATATTTACATAAATAACTAAGCAGGTAATATTTCACAAACTTCCGTCTTAATGTCTGGGAAGTTTGCTGTGGATTTCTCTTCCAGCTGATAGAACACCGAATTCTTAAACTTGCGATTGGTAGCAGTCCATTAGGACTTTTCACTCAATAAACTGTATAATACGAGTATACTAGCTGTTACCCGCGGCTTCGCACGCAATTTTTAGAACCGAAGTCCTTAGAAAAAGCAATTATGGTGTAATATGATGGGAGTCCTACAAACATTTTAAAACGTAAGTAGGCATACATCAGCTAGATATTATTAAGTTCATGGTAAATAGTATCAGAGTTTGTTCTTAATTATTATATCATGTTTGGTACGTGTAGGAGCATTTCTGGTTCAAATTAATTATATACGTAACGTCACAGCTGAATCTGCCTTGTAGTCACGAACAAGAAAACACAAATCTCGGAACACACAGGTCTCGGAAATTACTTTGGTCAAATAGCGTATATTTCCAGTCCTTGTCATATATTTCAGGTCTAAGACATTTCCAGTACCATAGTAGAGTTTGCCTTGTTGTTCTGATGAAGAAAATATATATATATATATATATATATATATATACTTACATAGGACCGAGATGCCTACTTCGGTTAAAAATTGCCTACTTAAGACCGTTTAAATTCACTTACCTACTATGTCACAGGTTAGCTTGCCATGTTGCCTCGATTAAAATACTATACGTTCGATTATATAGTTCTCGGAAATCTAGTTTGATCAAAATCGTGTTGGCATAGTTGAGTTTGCTAGGACTGAAAAGCCTATTACGACCTAGGGGGAAGTCCTACCTACTTCTTATGTACTTTCGGTATAAGGGGGAAATCCTTATTAAGGTTATGCAACATTCTAAAATAATCGTTATTAAAGTTTTGCGTTACACTTGTTTTTTGGACTGCAGCCAGGGAAAGAATGAATCGTTAAGGTATGTTAGTATTCATTTCTCTGTTTTTCCGTAAGCCATTATTAAGATGTAATATCATAATGTCAAGGAAGCCCACCAGTTTAAAGAAACTTATGTGAAAACATTCATAACTTTGTTCATTAAGGTTAGTTTTATATCATTATTTAATGCATTAGATGGTTTTAATTCGTCACTGGCGCAATCTGGAGTAAAATTTATATAATTATGTTTTATTTACTATCTGCATTACACTACCGATCAAGCACTGTTTTCTTATTATTGATAAAATTTAAATGTAAACAGATGTTTCCGAGAGTTTGTCGAATTATAGCTGTCAACAGCTGTTTAGTGCCAGTTTAATTTTAATTATGAAACGTTATTACGTTTCTTTCTTATCATAACATTCGAATGTAAGCAAACTAATTTTTAAATTTGAATTCGACTTTATTTGGTGAAATGAATGTGTGGTAAAAAGCACTCTAAGTGTTAATTCAGACCAAAAGCTATACCTGTTCCAAATTTCAGCACAATCCGTATAGCAGTTTCAGCGTGATTCGAGGACAAACCTCCAAATATCTAAACATAAAAACATCCAAATATCCAAACATTCAAACTTTTGCATTTATAATATTAGTGGGATAAAAACGCTGTTGATATATCAGATTTTTCACAACATTTCACAAAATAGGTCTAAGCACCAAAGATTGTGGTTAGCTTGTGCTACTACGCAAGTTAATCCTGACCGCGATGTTATCCAATGTCTGCGGAACTCCGGAATGGCGGTAGTAATTATTAAATCATGAGTATCAAAGTATTCATTTGTCGTTTATCTAAAGAAACACTTTTTTTAGTAATTCAATGTGTGCAAATCAAATTATGGCCGCTATTTTAAAACATAAAAAACTGAAAGCGAAAACAGTGACTAGTTTTAAGATGCATTAAGGTGATTTAAATAATAATTAGTTTTTATAGAATTAATTACCTAATTAATTTTGTAAGATATTATAAGAAATATATGTTAAATAAGATTACGCAATAGTACTACACATCTAAATTGCATTATGGCAGCTATTCACCAAATGATGATGGATTCAAATTAACGTTTCTTTAAAAATTGTAAAGTCCTATTTTTATCTTGGTTTATGAAAGATCTACATTTTGCCAGCAACATGTTGTTTTAAAACTTTTGTTCGTGGGCAGGACTGAGACTGAGCAGTGCTACATAATTTATACGACTGATACCACAAAGTAGTGAGACCACAAACATTTTCGGCTCACAATACGATAACTAATATAAAGCGGTATAACGGTACATAAGATCTTATGTTCTGTGATTTTATGTAGAGATAACAATTACTTTTTAGAGGCTCATCCGCTTTTAAGCCTTATTCTGCCCACTGTTAAGGGCCACTGGCCTGAGAATCTTATCAAACAGAATCGATAAAGTACAAGGTCTATGGTACTGATAAAAAATTATAAGGTCACAACTGAATTAAAATCTAAGCTATCTCCAAACTCAGATAAAAATTCCGATGTCTTAGACCGCTCAGCCATCAGTACTCTCGCCAAATTAGATATAATAAATTTATTCCACTATAATCTGACATTCTGCATACAATAAAAATGAGTTTTTAATACACAATATCTAGTAAAATTATTTATTATAACAAGATTTGTTAGGAGATTGTGCTATTAGAAGTGGACTTTCAACTAAATATGTTATCTTCATCATTCTACCTGGTTGTATATTTATAGATGTTGCTAGATTAGTAACGGCTCTTGTGCATTGCTTGGTGACAGTGGAAATACCAACCTTAATCTGAGGATTAATGAATACGAGATCATGCACAAATGTGTACAATACGATATGAGCATTTTAGATTTTGAACTATAATAAGATGACGTGGGATGAAATTTATGAAATAAACATATCATTATACATTAAACATTATACTGCTAGAATGCCTTAAAGAATTTCACTGTTTTAAAACTTACCTTTCCAGAGCAATCAAGCGACGCACGACCCTCTTAGAGTGGCGTCAAGCTACATGCAGATCCATCGGCTGAAACAGGGAGAACATTCCAAGTTACTCTCTAACAATGTAAAATAATTTAGGTTGCATTACATTGATATGCGTAGTTAACGATAAAGTTGCAAAGCTCTTTTTACATAAAAATTAAAAAGCATATTAAAAAGTAATTAACTTTTTATGGCTATTCGTATGAACTAAATAAATTGTATGAAGCTAAAAAATAAACGAATTAAGTTATAAACTCCTAATAAAAAAAATGTTTGTATATAATCTTTAAATAAATTAATTTTAATTAAAAAAAGAATTTAATTCTGCCAAAGCGTACACTTTTAGTTTCCTCAGTAGATAAAGTTTACGAAATTATAGTTTCATATGATTATCTATATTAATTTGAAGCTTATATATTACCATGAATGATATTGTACAGTATTTAAATTGAATAAATTTATCTAATTTTGGTAACTCTGATGCTAAAATTATAATGATTATATTTATTACAACAATTATTATATTATAAGTTATTTTAATTTACAACACACTCAAAAACAAACAGTTTAAGATTTTCATAACGGAATTTTCTGTCTTTAACATTTCACATGAAGTTCTATATCGCGATACAACCCTCAATTCTACCTACTGCCCTATATCACCAAGTCCTGGTATCCTATTATGTACAAATTACACATTAATATTGCTGTATAACATGTTTACGGACCATGAAACCTTGCCAGCGTCGTTAAAGATCCAACATGTTTTAAATCTGTAAAATTCCTGTTGATTTAATTAGATAGCCTACGTAGGGGGCACACAAAATAAGGATTAGATACTAATAAATATATTACCAAAGATATTTACAGATTGACCAAGTCTGCAGTTGGATTACATCGGTTATTTATGCTTTGCGTAATCTTGCTAAATATTGGTCAGTTGGCATATGAAGAGTGGCTTATTACGAGCTAATTTGTGGAATGATAGTATAGCGTAATACTTTTTATAAACTGAAACTTATAAGCAGATATGGTAAAGGCGCGGGAACCATCACCATGAGACCAGAGGCAGGGACACCTAGAGAACACGACAGCTCAGAACGATAGCCATTGAATAGCTGCCATCGCAGTATAGTGTCAGACTTATAAACCGACTCCCTCAGGGTATAAAATAATCCACTAAAGCCAGCCAGTTTAAAGCTCGTCTGAAACGCTTTCAGGGTTGAAGACATTCTACTCAGTTGATGAGTTTATGGAGGGTCCCTGAGTTGATTGAACAGTTTTCGGCACCTGTTCTTATCGTAAATGGCGACTCGTGCAAATTTGAGTCGGATGTAGTTTCTCTAGTGTTATATTGTTTCTATAGTTTTATTTAAATTTGTATCATCACTCTCTATTATTATTTTTATTTTATTACTGTTACAACACTTTAAATTTTATAGCTGTCAGTTTTAGATATTATATTATTGTTACATAGCTTTATTTTTATCAATGTCAAAGTAAAATATTTTCTCTTACGTATAGATTCATGCTAAATTTGGAATATTATAGTATAGACAAATAACCTGATTCTTGATTCGATTCCAGAAACTCCTACTCAGATAAAGAATGGTAGCATATTGTACTCGTACTGTACTACGACTGGTTTCTTTTAAGAAAAGCAATTCAACCTATTCAACAGCCCACATATACACAGATTCATAGACCTCATTTGGTTCAGGAGGCATTGCGAGGTCGATAAATAAAAATGTACTTGTAGTAGATCCTGCACAAAGGGACTTTTCGGTAACAGGCAAGTTATTCTTTCTAAGGCACTCGTCATCAGGTGTTGCGTATAAAATCCATAATGATAGATAACCCCCTGAAGACCAACTTACTGTTACAGATCGGGTTTATTTCATCACATTACTTCGGTTGAAGTTATAATGGTTAAAGTTATGTATTAACTATTCTGATGGGGTTCCAGATATAAGAATGCTTCATTTCATGAAACAAACTCGAGATGTTACGTATTTTCGATTTAAAACATGCTATATCCATTTGGATATGGTGCTCCGTTATACTTTAGTGAAATGTGTATGACGCCAAAGCTCACAGCTAGCAAAATACATACAATTCAGACCATAATCGTTCATTTAATTTGAGTGTTTATTAGTTTATATTAGTATAAAACTGAACTTTTCTGTTACAAGATTTGTCACGCAATTTGTAAAAACAATTTAGTTTTCACCTCTAAATATGTTTTTGTGTGAACAATAAAAGCAAACCAGAGAAAGAAATTTCGTACTAGATATATATTTGAGCTGAAATAGTTCTAGAATTTGATGTCTGGTAATATAGAACAAAATAAAACGTCCAATAAACGTACAATCAGTAATAATAGTTCTCATACATTTTAGTATAAAATAAAAGGATTTGGTTATTGAGACTTCAAACAACAGAAATTCTCCCTTCGTTGTAATATTTCAAAATTTTGATGTTATCAATATTTTATTACGATCGGTGCGTGAAGCCTAGCACGGTTTCCTAACCATTAGGCAGTTGGGAATATGAAGAGCTTTAAGAAAGAAGCTGTTATTCTTTCATATCATAAAAGGCGAGAAAGAGGAAGAGATCACGAGCCTGAATCCCTTCAGTCGTTCCAAAGGCGGTTAAGATCTTTAGAATAAAGTCTCTTTGAAAATGTCCTAAAACCTCTCTCTAATTAATGTATCCCACAAGAGCAAGCTCCTTTGGCTCGGTGACTTCTCTTTTACATTAAACTCTTCACCGGTTTGCGGTGCAGTTTATTTTAACCCTGGCGAAATATCTCTTGATAGTACTCAGTTTAATCCATAAGATTCAATCTAAATCTGCTTTACAGTTGAAGTAGGATTTCAATTTAAGACAGCTAAGTCATGATGAACATACTTGACGAGTTAAAAGAACACACAACTAATATTATTCAACAATGTTTGTCACCGAAAAGATATTAACTTTAAAATAAAGCAATGGAAATTAAATAACATATTCATTTGTCGTTATATGGTACAATATGTTTTCTGAACATATTAAAAGAAACCAAACAAGTTTAAAACATATAAACACCTTTAGCCATTTGAAATAATGCGTATTTTATGAGCAGATAATATATATTCGAGACAAAGAATTTTTAGATATTTCCAAAACATATTATACTAATAAATTTATGATTATGATCCAAAAATTTTAAAAGTCAAGGGTTATCAAAAAATACTTTCCATCGTAGAGTAATAGGTTTTTAAAACTTTATTTGAGTTACAGTAGAAATTACTAATTATTATAATTATAATTACTATTATTCATTTAAATAAATTGATCTTAAAAAAAATCTAAAATAGAAAAAGGAAAGAAACAGAGAATTCAGGAAACGCAAGAACTAAGAAATGTTAATTACATCAAATATTGAACTCATTGAACATAAATTTTTAATTTAATAAACGTTAACGTATAGTGCCAATACAGAAACTTAGAGTTTAACTAATAACTTCGCTTTCCAATAAAAAACATACGTTTGAGTTATTTACTTTTTCACAGCATGTGTGAAGAATTTTTTTTAAAGCATATCTTTCAGTGCTTTATAATGTCACGACTGTTAATTGGTAATATTTTTCATATTTTTGGAATAAAATATTGCTATCTAAATGTAAGTTTGTAAATAAGTATAATACACATATTGTATTAAGGTTAATTTTACTCATCAGTAAACTCTGGTACGTATGAAAAAAACAGTTTTTCAAACAAAATAACTTATACCAAAAATAGGACAAACTTAGAAATATTCACGAAAAAATCTCAAAATGTTTTCAAACGTTAAAATTTTTTTACCACCCCTGTTGCCAGTCTCTGTAGGGGGTAAACTACCTTTGTCAGAAAATCTGTATTCATCTCGCTCTTCTCTTGGTAGCACTACATATAAGATGTCTTAACCAGTCAAAGTAGATATATAGACACCTTTGTGTGGAGGTACTGTACACATGCTATTTTTTTATCATACGTTGTGTCTACAATAATTAAAAGCAATATATTCACAATTCCATGTTTATAACTGTGTAATGGTAAGTTTCATGCAGATTCAGTTAAGTAATGAGTGGCTTATGTTTAATACATTGGGTTAAGTAACAATTATGTTTAAACAGTGAAGGAAAATTTGTGCAAGAAAATGTATTTTTAAAATGTTGGAATCAGTCAAAAGAAGTGTTTTCCACTTCCGTCTCATTTTGAATACAGACCTTCTAATCGTTTAAATAAATGATCATTATTTCCCTGAAACTTTCTCTTCCAAACTTTCCATTCTCTTTCCAGACTAAGCTACCTTCTCACACTCTCTGAGTTGGCAACTGCTGTTTTTTATTGCTCAGCAAATATTGCTATGATTTTCTAAAATAAAATTATTAATTAAGAAAGACAAAATATGACTGAAATAAGACACAATTGTTACAAATTGTGTCTTCAAGTATCTCCATTAGATTTAGAATGTTTGTCTTTTTTATGATTGCAGCCTAGTTAGAATTAGATTCCTGGTGAAAGTAAACTAATTTTTGGCCTACATGTGTACAGAGTTTCAGAAAGAATCTGCACACAGGTCGTGCTTACATCAAAATTTACCCAATGTTATAAATTATTAATTATATCTCCTAAGTTTTAAACAGTCTTGTTTTTCTTATTGTGGTATTTTAGTATTACTTTGCGTTAAGCACTAAAACTTTTACTCACATATAAACAGTTCTCTGAGACACCTGCAAAATGGTGTTTACGGGAAATCGTAGAAGCAATTTATGTGACTTCCTGTTGAAAATCCATGGAAAATAGAAGCATTGGATGTAGTATTACATGTCATCTAGAATGAATCCTTACTAAACTTAGTATCAATGCATGCCTTACGAAAGAGAGTAACTCGGTGAGATTTCCGTTACACACTGGAGAACAAGTAGCAGTTTCAGAAACATCGCCTTAGTAACACGATTTGAACCTACACAGGGTACATAAAAAACAAAAGAATCACTTTCATTTGGGCAACTATTTTTGATATCCAAGAGACTCACTAACAGCAATTATCAATATTTTGGGGTAGAATAGTGGTCTAGTTTACTATGGAGGATGACTGTCGGGGTGGTTGGGGCTGCCTAAGGTTGAACGGCTTTCGATAGCCTAAAGATGAGAAAATACCTTCCCCTACCCGCTTTCATAAGACTGGAACTAGCCTCCTATTCTTCTAAAAACTGAGATAAACATGACTCCACCAACCCTTCTCATGGAATCTCGACAAAAACCTATTCACGTCCTACCTCGACAAACCCTTACCACTAACCATACCCACGCCATATCACTCCAGAAGCAAGCGTAAATGTCCATTTAGGACTAAGTGTATTGACAGGTTTCCTCAGCTTCTTGTCCTAAATGAACCAAAAGTGATACATTTAATATTTTGCCTCAACGTTTATATAACTTCATGAATCCATTTGTTGTGGTATGTTGTATTAGAATCAATGCCACAGTGATATTTCTATGATTTCAACTCCAATTTTGATTAATTACAGAAAATGTACCTAGTTCACTTTTTAAGGCATAGATATTATTGGGCTAAACATGTGGTTGGGGTTAACATGGGGAAAACCGATCCAGATATTTACAAGCTACACCCTCATTAAACATTATATATTGTTTTACAAAGGATGTTAAAATGCATTCCCAAGCACAAGAACACACATACAAAACTCCAAATTCGATGCATTTACACGAAATATAAATTTTATTTGGAAGAATACAAAATAAAAATAAAGAATTTTAGTTTATTACAATACTTTCTAAATATTACATATGGAAGGGGAAGTTACATTCAAACAATAAGGTGCATATGGCAGCACTTTTTACACTATAAGCCTTGGGGTCCTCCAATAGGATTACTAGTAACGCTAGTGGTTTGGAAATTCGCGTGGCTTGTAGCAATCTTGTTGCCCCAGGCGACAACACTTGAAGGGCTTCTGCCTAACTAACCGTTCCCGTAATCCTCCATCCCTGAATTGGCTTCTAACTACACTGTCGGCTGAGATAGTTGCAGTTTTCATCGTGCACAGAACTCGCCTCAGTAAAATTGTACAGACTTAAATGCCTGTAAAGTAGTGACCCTACCTAAAATCGGTAAACACAATTCCTTAGTTAAAAAAACAAATGTGTTAATAGTTGATGTCGTAAAATTTAATATAAATTTGCTTGGTCATATTTCAATAAAACTACGAGATGTTATTCCACCGTTTAAAAGGAGCATGGTAGAATTAGAATACCAAATATCCCTGAAATATGTTACAGTCTCGGGAAGTTATTACCGTATTGTGACTTACTTCGATTTGAATTACAAAATTTAAAGTCAAGTATTTTGGAGCCTCAAGTCTGAAAGAAAAACCTTTCTTATTGAATAACTTTCCAAAAAACTATGTGTAGCATAATTGTATGCAATTCGTTCAGTACATTAAGAGAATTGAGTAGTAGCTATCGTACAATTTAATTAACTTATAAGGCAATAAGGTGACATGCTTTAATGGAGTTTGTTTCAGTATATTCCAAAAATTCCATAAGGTACCAGTTTTAAAGATTAGTGAATCGAAGAATAAATGATAACTATAGGTGATTTGTTTTAACTTTTAATTATTATGTTATCAAACATGTTATCAAACATTATGTTATCAAACCTTTGGAGATGAAAGACCAATCAAAGGGAATTACTATATTGGTAAACCAAAAATATTTTACTAATTATGTTGCAATGTGATAATTTAGTAATATACACTAATAATTTTCTTGGAGAAGTGAACTCTCCATGAGATCAGAAGAAGGGAAAGTGCTATTTAAAAACAAAATTATTATAATCAGGTGCCAAGCATGGAACCGAGTATATCAACAGCAGTTGCCCATGGTCCGTCTGCTGGACTGGCTAATAAACGTTAAGAGTTCTATTACTGCTCATTTTAAATATAAAAAATCATCGTCTTCTGAATCCTGAAATATGATAAAAATATACGTTCATGTGCACTAAATTAAGAGTAACTGTAAATTACTAAAACACAAATATAAAAAATACAGCTGATACAGTTGACCATATATCTAATTTCAAAAACTATTAGTAAGTTGAACAAAACGTGTTGTATACGCAACTTATAATTCTGTATAATTTACAACAATTATATTTAAAAAAAACGCAGAAACTAAAAATTTTTAAATTGGGCTTTTGAAATTAAATAATAATAATAATAGTGTAATAAGACGTTGCTGCAACAATTATTTGAGTGTTCCTGATGTGCTGAAGAGTGCGGAGGCAGCCTCTTATATATCCACCAATACCCCCCCCTCCCCATCAAAGACAGCAGCCCATTGTAGGCCAAATCAATGCCTATTACTAGGCTCAATAGTTTTAGGAGGCATCGTAGATAGTGTGCTGAAGCTTGTGACATACTGACGCTTAACCTTTTAACCAAAATATAATCGAAAATTAAAGCTATTTGTCAATAAAGATACATTGGCCTACAAAGAAATAAGATACCTTTATAGGAATCCAATAAAACACACCAGTGTGGCAATTTGATAAAATCTGTTCTGTAGCGCATTATCGTGTAATGTTCACGATACACATAACACATATTGATCCAATTGCTTTAATGAGTACTTGTGGTGCTTTAAGTTCATAATTGAAAGGCTCAGAACCCAAATGTTATCGAAATTTCGTGATAAGATTGAGAGCCCAATGTGGAACCCTTGTTTTTCTCGAATTCCTCCTTTGCTTACGAAGGAATGCTAAAAATATTGCTAAGAGAGTACCTACACAACTTATGTGGAACAATGATGCTAATTTGGAATTTTAAACGACTTATCAATATGACGAAACTAAATTTTAATTAAAATACAAGGGTTTTATCGATACCATCATAGTCCACAATATTTCGATAAGAATTTTGTTGGAAAGGAATTCACTTTTAGTCATCAGTTCAACGTTAACCTAATCAATAGTGTCCACTGTGTATCCAAAATGTGAAATTCGGCTTCAGTGAATCCTTCGGCACTCAAGTTGGCCGTCTTAACCCAAGCGTTAAAGCCATGGTTAACTTAAACTTTCTGTAGAATTTAATATTTTGGTCAATGAAACTCACTGATGTTCACGTAATCCCTAATGGTCGTCAAACAACATGTACTGTACTTTTTTAAAACCAGATGCATAATTTATTTTAAATTTTTAAGTTAAATATTAAATATTTGTTTGTAGCGCAGTACCATCCTAATTTGTAAAATGCTACTAAAAAATCTACATTCAGTAATCAGCAACCAACCCTTGGTGTTACTTTCAAAACCAGCAATCACGAGTAGACTGATGTACACCACGTTGTTGTTTATGTGAGTCTTGCTCAGAACTTTAGGTGGGTTACTGAGCAGTAAACACCTTACTTTATGACGTATTGTAGTAGATACTTTGAATTTTATGTTTATTACTGTTTATGGACTGTCGTGTGGTTATGCGTGTCAGGAAATCTAGAAATATACGCTGGAATGAGTATGCATGAAAAGGAAACAAACTTAAAAAATGAAAGGTAGAATTAATAATCCTTTTTAGTTTATGGATTCCTTTTCTGTTGCTTTGGTTTTTTGGGGGAAAAAACAATTATAACAATTTTGAAAATATTACGAAAATAAAATTACTAGTCCGATTTATTTTTACCCATCAAATTAATTTTCGTAAACCAGTTTAAGGTGAGATGTTTAGGAGTTATTAAATCATTGTAATCACTAAATCGCCCTTTGAACGTACTATAAAGTTCATTTCAATTGGAAACATACATACTATTCAAATATAATATTTTGTAAAGGTCTGCACTCAATTTATGGCCTTATTACTCTCAAAATCTTCTACAATTTTATACATAAGGTTTATCTATTGGCGATGTTGTTCCAATTTTACTTATACTGCTCCTAAATTCAAAGAAGAGGTAAAACAAATCTTTAGAGTTTTACCTGATCAAAACCTGCTGTCAAAAAAATTGCATGGAGGTACACATAAACTAAGTGGAATCACGGAACAATGTAATTTAGTCATTTCGGCTTTCTATGAAAGAAACCCTGAATCAGAAGAGTTGTGGAAGAAATCGAAGAAAAGTTTCGCCAGAAATTAAGGAAACATTTGACATGTTTACAGATATTACTAAGCGAGGGCCACTAAAGAAACTTACTTTCAGTCATGAGAGAAATAATTATGAACCATGCAGATGCCAAGAACTCATTTCCAGTGAAAAAATACTTCATTCTTTATCGTAAGAGAGCAAGGAAAAGTGTCGGAATTACAACTCATTTTGGTTTTATTTATTTGGAAATGTACATCTGCCATTCCTTCTAAATACAAAAAAAATAAACCAAATGAACTGTAAGAGAGGTGTAAATAAAAATTATAAATGCCACATATTTTTGTACAAAAAAGCACTAAGAATAAACGTACTCAAGGCTAATATCTGAATCAAAAGAACTGAACCCTCGAAAAAATAGCTGACAGTTCCAAAATAAGCTAAAATTCTAAAATTTTATTAAGTTAATTTAATAAGACGAAATTATGGGAAACACAACAGAAATGTCTGATTCAGTGGGTAGAGGTACGATCTGTGTATATATGGAAGTAGATTCATTTATTAAAATACTAGAGCTAATCCATTATTTTTTTAGAGAGTTACTCATAATTCACACTTCGTATTTAATTTCCTATATTGTTATACCAATATTTATGCAAATAATATGAACATTGCTCATAAGCAGTAACAATAAAACCTGAAAAATAGCATTTGTAGGCAAAATAAATAAGTAAAGTAATATCCTACATAACTCATTTATGTATTTGTGTTCATAAATGTATTAATTACATTTTTCACTGTCAATTAATTGGTATTGACATGAAAATAATACTTAGTAGATAGATGAAAAATTGTTCATGTTATTAAATATAAAAGAAAACATTGTAATAGTAACTGGAAAATAAAAGATGCAATACAGAATATACGGAAAGATAAAATACAATAATACAGGTATCAAAAAGTATATATCCAAACTTCAGATAATTTGCTTGGTTAAAATACATATTTAAAACTCTCATGGATTGCCTTGGTTTTAAAATTGTTCATAACTATTAATGCCAATATAAAAGAGTAAATAAAACCAAAGTGAACAAATAATTTGAACTTATTAAATACAAGACATTTAATATTTGTTGCATTCGATATCAAGAAAACTGATTTAAGAAGAAAAATTGTCATAATAGAGAAATACTGTTTGTTGAACTAACAGAATTATATTTAAATCCCCTTCAAACGGTGGCATAGGAGAAGTAGAGCATAAGTTTATATATATAAACTTCTATATATAGTACTTATATATATATATATCTCAATGGAAATATTTTGTATCTATATTTTTTTTATTAATGGTGGTAAGAAACGCTTTGTCGACAATTTTTACGCGAAGATTTATTTAATTACTTAAGAGACCAAGATAAAAAGATATTTCGCAATTTTCTAGCTTTAGATATTGTGTTTTAAATTTGATGGGAATGAGCTATGTTTACCATAAGTAACTGTAAATTTTGGACAAGATATATTAAACTTCATCAGTGTTAAACTAAGTAATTGGGAAAATTCCCATTTGTATCCCACTTACAAACAATCAACATCTTTGGTTTTATATGACAAAGAAATCTACAACACAACATCTTTTAAATGGTATTTTTAACTTAGAACATACTACAATATAGTTCTACTGGTACCAAAAGTCATATGCTCAGAGTCTTCCATAACACAACTAAACAATCGTTACATTTAATTGTTATGGCAACAGAAACGTGCTGCTATGATAAGTTTGAATAATGCAAACGCTATTGTAATGTATTTTAGTTACCCATACTGTGAAAGTGTGTCATAAAAACCTTAAAATATTCAATACCTGGTCGATTCATGCTCATGTAACACGAGGAGTCCTAGTTGTTTTTTAGGTAATGGAATAGTCCATTTTATAATCTGAGCAAGAATATCAAAAAACTTATTTTTTTTTCCTTGATTTCTAACACTTGTTGTTGGTTTTCATTAATAAAAATCATGTAAGATTTCTCGTCTTTGGTATATTTTTCTTTCCATCGTTAATAATCTGTAAATTTGACTACAAAGCAATAATGTACACAAAACAACCTTGTATTCAGGTATTAGTATTGATTTGTATTACATTTTTATTTTCTCTAATAGTGTCTGCTTATTACGACTATTCTGGCAAATATGTTTGGGAACCAATATTATCTCCTTGGGTTGTTCCCAGTTTTCCTAAACTTGTTACTAGTAATAACATTCTTTATGATGCATAACTAAGACTAGTTGTATGCAAATATTACGTAAAACGTTGTAGATTAAATAAATTAGTGTTTAATTACATAGTGCTTAACTACACATTATAACGAATTACAAGATTTGATGCAATAGACCAGGCGTGGTTTTATTTTAACAAGATATCAATTCAACTTATTTTTTCTTTCACAGTTCTACAATACTACAGTTCTACAAGAGGATATAAATATTTTTATGTTTTATCTTATTTGGTTATGTTTTATCTGTTTCAGATTTAATTTTCACATAATCGAAATATTTCATTAATAATGTATTTTTTATCTCGATATTACACAATATTATAATGTATATGCATAATTTTATCGCCAATACTTGGTTTAACAAAACTCTATATTGAATATGTGGTTTGCGTTGTTTTATCTTCTAGTACAGTATAATTGAAAGTAATCCTGGAAGATTTCAATAAGACCTGGATCATGTTAGCGGCTTAAACTAAAAAGCCACCAATATTGCGAGTTGTTGGCTACCAAGTAGTCCGCCGCAGAATATACGGAATGCCGCAGAAATATGTTTGGCATTATATGTTTTAGACCTGTTGAAAAAATGTTAGCTTAATACAAAAGACATGTTTATTTCTTTCACAGTATAATTTAATATCAAAAGTGCTTTTACGGATTAAGGCATCATCAGTTCTAAAAACCTTGTAACTTTCAAGCACAGAATGCAGAAAATAGGACAAATTTATCAAAATACGATAATAGAGTAGTGAAATATATATTACGTACAAATTAAAAAGTGTGTGTATGATGCTTTAATTATTATTAGAGTTCATAAAATATATTCTCTGGTGACAGTGTGAACCAATGTTACAAAGAGTTCAAACGTGGTATCAGTATTGTCTGAAGTATCTCAACGGGCCTGTTAAGTTGACGCGTTAGTCTTCTCTTTCTGATCACGTTCCAAATTACTTGGGATGCTGAGCTTCTCCCTAAGAGAAACAACAATATACTCCCCAGCTGATACCATCAATACAGATGTGATCTTTGATTGGCTATAGCTACGTCAATTATTTTCAGTTGTTTTAGAACCTGAAAATATAACATTAAATACACTTAGATATACCACTCGTACTCAGATTAAATTTTTGTGTTAATGAAAGTTTTATTTAACTACACTAAGTAGATTAATAGTATCTGCTTATTACGACTAGTCTGGCAAATATGTTTGGGAACCGATAATCTGACCTCAAAAGGCTAAGGACGACTTACGAACAACCATGAAGGGACGAGAGGAATGCTAAGCGTTTCTCCATAGAGTCTCCGTACTCGTTTTGCTGTGTAGCTTTTTGTGTTATTCAATCTTATCAAACTAATACCCGACGATTTTTGAGGTAGATGAAACTTCTGATTTTGATGACAACACCTAAGAAATATTACCTAAAATACATGGAAAGTAACATATTTCAGTTAAAACCCATAGATGATAACATACTAACGGAAGTGGCATCGTATTATATTACAGAGGAAATATATTGCTTTTAACATATTAAAAATATACCTTATATAAAGTCTAACCTTTTGCACTATAGTATTGCCGGAATATCCCTGTAATTACGGAAATCTTATATACAGTCTAGACAAACAAGAAATGTTTTTAACGATGAGTTATAATTAAATATGTTCGATATAAAGGAATGATGTGTGCGGTTATGTTGGTTTTGAACTACCGCAACATGATAGTTGTTATCGCTTTTACTATCGATGAACACCACTTAATGTTTAAACGTGACCAGTAGACCTAAGTACACTGTGGCGTGTTTTATGCATTGGTTACTTATAGCTAATGTACTTATAGTGCATAATGTGGTGGTGCCCCATCCGGTTGATACCATACTGTGTTAAAAATTTGACCCAACTCCGTTCGTAAAGCCGGTATAATTGTATCTCCCAACATCAATTCACATGAAGCCCCATTTAAATTGTCATTGGTTACAAAGGGTCCTACAATGCAATTTCCAACTATCCCAGCCCACATGTTCACTTTTTGGGGTGTCTGTGTATGGCTATTTCTCATCCAGTGAGGATTATTATCACTCCAATAATGGCAGTTATGCTTACATCCCCGTGAAGTGTAAAGGTAGCTTCGTCTGAAAATACAACCTAAATATATTACCTATATTACCTATATTTCGTAAGAAATATAGTTCCTGTCCACACCTATTCATCAGTGTTTCACAGAATTCGACTTTTCTATCGAAATCGTATTCCGAAAGCTCGTGAAGCAATTTCAACTTATAAGGGTGATAGTGGTTTTATCTAAAATATTTTAACACTGAACATTGGAATATGCCGTAAAAAGTTGCTGCAGATGTTTTTTTATTGTGTGTGGTTTTTCGAAGAAACTTTGCAATACTGTTATTTTTTAGAAATAGAATAGTATGTGTTATATTCATTTGCACAGTTTAAGATAAACTTTAAAACACCATTATAGATGGGGTAAACCTTTTGAGGTCCGGTTTGCGGCATTGTTTTATACTATAAAAGACCTTAATTTTAAGTACATTTCGACCTATGCTTTGATTTAAGATTTTTTTATGACTCCTTGCGGGGCCGTCCCCCTGATAGATAAAAACCAGACAATCGCATAAACAATTTTTATTTCTATGGGTGATACTGACATATCAAGTCTCACTGCTTATTGCTTATTATTAAATATAATTAAACCGTTCCGGGACTTTTCAAGCACGCTGTATATATATATATATATATATATATATATATATATATATATATATATATATATATGTGTATACATATTATGGTTTTATATAATCCAGTATGTTAGTGACTGTTAATAAACTATATATAGTTTTTTTTAATTGTATCCAATTTACAGCGTACTTTGGTAATATTTCTATTGTGAATTGTAACAGTAACTTTGGTTAAAATGTATCATATAAGTAAAATAATAGATATCTAAGTATTAGTAGTGCTAACAAATTTAAATAGTTAAACGTGTTCCTAGTTTGATTTTGCATTACATGATTCAACCATAATTTTTAACTGAAAATTAAAATATATGATTGTAATAATTCGTGAGCATGTGATTTATTGTTACTTCATTACTTGTGTCAATAAACCTATTACTGAATTTTGATGGTTAAGTCAAATGCAGTAGCTGCATTGATATTCAAAAACAAGGTGGCTTTGTCGCTACTGAGCGTTATAGTTATTAGGTAAAATAGATTATTATTGGGATGAAAGATGAAACATGTAATGAGCCCCATTGGAAGCAGAATTGCAAGCTGCAGGTTCGTATGAGACGTGTGGTCGACAAATAAGCAGAAGACTAATCACGTCTGCAGGTACAGAAGACACGTACTCGAGCAGCAGAGGGTGTTAGCCAACCACGTAGGCTGTCGTAGTCACAGCCACCTCGGTGTTTTAGCGTCTCTACGTACGTGTTGTTGGTTCCTCAATACATATACCAAATGTTCCATGCAATATGTATGAAATAAAGTTCTGTTCATATTAGTTTCAAAATGTTGAATTCTCAAATAATAATATTTTTGTATTATATACATAATTACCTCCATTATGTAGCACAACTCCACAACTCATTGTTATAATAGTCAATAAGCCCAAACCACTGGTTACAATGAGACGGGTTTACGGTGGTAAACGTCGGAGGTATTTTGAGCCTGAGACGTGAATAGTGTGGGTTCTATGTATGACTGTAAAAATATATATATTTTTGTTTCTTAATTTATGCATAATATATATTTTTGTTCGAGAGTTGCATGAAAACATGATTTTCAACCCTGTACACGATTGAGAGTGTGTTAGTTTGTTCATAAATCAAACAAACCGTGTGTTAAAAAATTAATACATGTCATAAATCAGTGAATTTTGAGAAAAAAACGTTTCATAAATTACTCGTAATTATTGTAAGCATGTTTTTTATAGAAACACTTTATTTTATCAATATTTTGTCATGCCCTCGAGTATTTTACGGTATATTGTGCAGCCTCTGAAACTTTATGTTTATTTAAAAGTTACAATCTTTCTAAGGAAGTTCATAACCTTTAAAATATATAGAGATACAAATCAATATATGATAAAACGATTAAAATAAAGTAAAATTTTGTCAATACTGTTTATTACTACACTAAAGTTGTTCTACATTTTAGAAACAATTTTAAACTGTTAAATTATCTTAACATAAACTTAAAAAAATGAATGTGGGAATAAAGAATATTTACGAGTATTCACCAAAAGTTATCTCAGCATTTAAAGACTATATCAATGGTATAGGAATTGAACCATTGGAAGCTATCACTAAGAGTAAAACCGTAATTAAATTGAGATTTGAAGAAGACCTCCATCCATAAGAGAATAATACCAACCGGTAACTGTATAATCAGGAACATATCTAACAAGGAGGGAAAAAATGAAAGTTTAATTCAGATCTTTAGCTACTATCCAACAGTGCCATAGTAGACAAAATATGTGGTTGTAACATTTATTCAAAATGCATGCCAAGAATATTACCAGCATACAAGAATAGTAGCAATAACCCGCAAAGGGGGCTTTTTGTGATAATTAAACAGGCAGTTAAAGTAATTGTCAAAATAAGTAGTTATATAAATTAGTTACAATACACAGCAAGACTATTACCTGCATACAAGAATAGTAGCAATAACCCGCAAAAGGGGGCTTTTTGTGATAATTAAACAGACAGTTAAAATTAATTGGCAAAATAAGTAGTTATATAAATTAGTTACAATACACAGCAAGACTATTACCAGCATACAAGAATAGTAGCAATAACCCGCAAAAGGGGGCTTTTTGTGATAATTAAACAGGCAGTTAAAATAATTGGCAAAATAAGTAGTTATATAAATTAGTTACAATACACAGCAAGACTATTGCCAGCGTACAAGAACAGAAGCAGTACTCCGTAAAAGGAGCCTGTTTTAACTAAGTAACAGGAGACAAGGGCACATAATTACACGGACAGTTGGAGGGAAGACCGTCGGCCACAATCCAATAGTGTCAATCCCGTAAACAGCGAAATAAGCGGGAACCCGTACGACACAAGCGCTCTTTAGGGGGCTTCGTTCGGTCTTTCACTGTGAAAACAGTTCAGGTAATCAGTATGGAGGCTAAACAGTAGGTGGTGTGTTCTCCCAATCCAGATTTATTTAAAGCTTTAAATTAAACAAAAATTAAATATTGTTTGTACATGCATTTTAATAACAACGTAAATTGATTGATACATTTATTATATTTCTTTTTACGTGATGATTTATAGTGTTCAATATTGAAGTGTTAATGATAACGCAGTATCATTTTTGTTTAATGTTAGACATAAAGTTTTATGCATTGTTTGAAGTTTGTTATTGACATTGGAAGGTTTAAAAGGATAACAGGATTTCGGACATTTGCCATCGTTATAGGTTATAAAAGGTATAGAAAAACGTTTCGAGGATTGGATAAGTTGTAGTGAGTTTTGTTTTATTTCTATTGAAGTCACTTAAAGATAAAAATTCAATTCTTTTATTATCAGCTTTAAATGTTAAAATATTATAATTGAAAAAGTTGACACGGTTTTTTAGAATTCATATTACGTAGAACTATGCGACTCTGTATTTTATTACATATATGTATACACACACACACACACACATATATATATATATATATATATATATATATATATATATGTTATTTTTTGTTTAATGAATGGTCTTTAAGAAAAATATTTCAATTATATTCCAAACGTTTTAGGTAGTGCAGTGGAATTCGAGGTCATTAGTAATATTTAGTTTTTATTATTGAACTCATTGGAACATATCTACTATACATTGTAAAATTAAGGTTATTGAGCTAAGGAACCTATGTTGTATTTCTCTCAGAGGACAATGGTAGGGAAAGCAGAAATCTTGAACAAGGGTCTAATCAGATAAACCAACAGTCTAAACTTCGATAGAACCAGCAGCTCTCAGTTAGTTCTATTACCCGAGCAAGATCATGAGATACTGGAAACAAGTTTGTCACAATCGATGAGTAAATCTATAGTGATATCTATATACGAGTACTCAGGAATATATATATTTCCTGAGTATTGCAATTTATGAGTAATATGCATTAATGAGTAATATTAATATAGACCAAACACATTTTATAATAACACGCTTTAAATAAATTCCACTCAATATATTTTTTTGAACAACATTTATCTAAAACGACGTAAATTTTTGTTACAAAAATAAAAAATACCATAATCAAAAAACACAAGACAAAAGAGTTGAAGTGTTGTTTTTGTTGAAAGAATCAAGTAAACCATAATGTTTTAAATATTTCATTCAATACTATTTAAGTATAACGTAACATAAATTTTATAAAATATGCATTTATTGACGATGAATTGTCAATAGTGAATATTACGATATTATGAAGATTTTGTTATTTATAATCCATTAAACCGCTAAATGGTAAACTTTCCGTCGGCAAGTATATTTTGTAAACATTTATTCTTTGTTGATGTTACTTTTAAGGAATAATTGAATTAACAAAATGCACTGACGCCGTTAACGCCTTTATTATTTATAATAAAGGTGAAAAATACTCAAATTTGGCAATACGTGTGTAGTAGCTGTCAGTAAATTATAACTCTATTCCATTTCGAGATATTATTCTGGATTTTTTTAATGCATTTGTAAAGGTAAAGTTTATGGGATTATATTTATTATCCGAAGGTTCACATTGACACTCTCCCTCTCTTCCGTAAGTCTAAGAAGCAGTAAAAGTGCACGCGCAAAATTTAATGGCACTTTAGTAGGGCCCACTCTAATGTCAAAGGCAAACCTCGTTCCGTTATGTACAATTTTATGGTATGTTTCCCGTACTCAACTTAAAGAGTTGCATATAAGTTAGAATGAAGCGTATAGTCATTTCAGTATACGAAATTTCTTTCACAGTTAATACGAATATATTACTAAGAAAATGTCTGGAGGAATACATGTATTTCAATAGGTTCTAAGATTCATGTAGCTTTAAATTATAAATTTCTCCGAGATAAACGGTTAATTATAAAAAGAACTTATAAAAATGTGAAGGAAACAGGATTTTTCCGGACATTTGCCATCGTTCAGTGAAACAAGAAATCAGTAACACTACGTTTTGAGATCTGCAATCTGATCTCTTCTTCAGGTAAAGAACTAACCTAATACATAATTACAAACTAGGTTAAAATAAACAAATCTTACCAAAGCGTTGTGGCACGCCTTAGTCAGGAATCACTGAATCGACTGACCAGAGGATCTAGCCCTTCAAACAAAGAATTATAAAAATGAGTGAATTTAATCGTGTGTACTCTCTTAGTGTTTGGTTCAACAGTTCAGCTGATAATTTTTTTACAGTTAGACTTTCTAAATGTTTTAAACATAACTAAACATAAGACTCAAAGACTTTTGAAAATATTTTATTATTACAAAACTACTGCTTGAATGATTAAAAAAAATTGAAGTAATTTGGTGATTTTCATTTTTGTATCTATGGTTTTCACCTTACGTGAAAATAAATTACATGGTATATGTCTAATTAATCTAAGCCGTTATATATGAGATTTTGATTACTCGTGCCTGATTTAATGCTGTTTCGAAGTTACATATATTGTCAATGCTGAAAACATTTTTATTTCAGTCCCTTTTATAACGATCGTTCAACTATAAATATCTAAATCATAATGTATCACATTTGTATTTTAAAAAATGTTCAAGAACTAAATTTTAGCTTCCTAAGTTTACGTGAAGTGCGAGTATTTATGAAGAGTGAGTGAAGTCTTTGTCTTCTATAAGTATTGCTTCAAACAAGCAAACCCATATCAAAAACTCTTTCCTGGATGATGAAAGTTTCTAAGCATCCTTGAAGTTTGCAAGGGTAGTTATGAGAAATCTCAATTCGCGCACACCTTTCATCCTATTTTAAACGTTGCTTAAAACGTTTCCTGTTTTCATATCAGTACTTTCAAGGAATTAAATTGAGAAATTCAAATATTACAATGTTTACTGCGATATTACAATTAATTTTTGAGGATATCCTTTTTACTGGGGTTAGTTTCCACCAATTTTGGAGTAAACTATAATTTGGATTAAATAATCATGCTCGTCGCTTATTTTTACTATTCGTTGTCTCTTTCCATTTTAAACAGAAAGAGAAACAAGCATACAAAATGTCATGCATCCTATAATTCTAATGTTATAATAGTTCAAAATTCTCTAATCTTAATCTAATGAAAAAGTAAATATTTCTACATTATAAATGGAACTTATATTCACTTTATCAACTCAACAGACTCACTATAAATATAAATAAATAAAATACAGATGTTAATTGATACTTAACACAGTAGGCTAGAACGCAGCAGAACTGAAAATGATTGTCAAAATGCTAAACATTATTCCATTTACACTAAGTTAAATTTCCATATCGTATATCAAAATAGAACCTCTCTCATAAGTGGAGAAATTTATTAAGGAGTCATTGAGGAATTTTGAGCCAGTTTGGTAAATTTAAGTTGTCCATTTCTCTCTTACAAGTTTTGAAATAAACTAATTGCGATTTATGGATGACAATATAAATGGGGATTGGAACAAACGGTATAAATATATTACAAGAAACTGCTTTGTAAACACTGATACATTATAACTAAGACATGATTGGCTCTCACGTCTTGTGCAAGCGTATCTTTAAAGTGGTCGTGCTCGATTATGCATTGACGGAGTTAGTTGAAAAAAGTACCGCTGAAATTGTAATAAAACAGTTAAAAAATTTGATATCTGGTAAATTTGTTATAACTAATGGTTTTTTTGTTATTTAATTTTACACATTTTGAACAGACGCAATTTTTAAAGTATTTTAATATTGAAGAAAATAACACATATTTTTATTTTTCTCTTATCTCTTTAAATCTGTGTAACAGATTTAGTTCCTTTGGCCTACCTAGTTTTAGAGATAATAACTTTTTTAATAAAAAATATCGGCTACAATAGACATTTCATGACCTATGATTATATGACACTTTGTATTTAAATTAATGGGTACTATCACCAACAGAATTTTGTTATACCATTTTGTAAACACTGAGTATATATATATATATATATATATATATATATATATATATATATATATATATATATATATATATACTATATATATATTAGTATATATATACTAATACATATATATATATACTATTTAAATATAAAAAAAAATTGTAAACAATTGTAACAACAAAATTAATTTTAAACAGGAAAAGAACATTTCGAAATATTTACGAAAATTCTAATAAAAATTATAGATTACACGAACCTTTTTTATGGGTATTTCTACATTAATCATGAAAGATTAATTATTCGTTTTAAATAGGTTTTTGCGTAACTTTATTTAGCAATCCAATTATCTAAAGACCTATTTCAATACTCATTATCGTAATTCATGAGCTAAGACATGAATCTTGATTGATCCATTCAACAGACTATTTATGATGTGTAATTGATAAATTTTCACAGAAAATTAAATTGTTAATGAGGTAGTTTGTTAACCTCACGGTAAGTCCAAACTATAAACATACCCAGTTTGTAGAATTCACTGGTAACTTAATTCTTAATGGATTATTTGAAGTGCATCTGCATTTCTCAAATTAAATTATGATTAATAGATTTCCAAGTATAGTAATTATCGAATTTTTTGTGGTCCATTACTTAAAATAGGATTTGCTTTGGTTCGTTTGTGTCTTTGTAATTTTTGTGCATTCTAACATGGAAAGAGTTAATCCTTCACCAATTGTGATATTTTGGACAGGTGTACACGACAATTTTAAAATAACACTGCTAGAGGCACAACTAATATTCTAAACTATTGTATGATTTCCTTTTGTGCAACTATAAAAGCTGTACGTACTAATAGCCTATAATTGTAGCAGTGAGGCTTACAAAAATGTCTACATCCAAAATGTTTGTTGAAATTTTAGGGTGACTAATTAGAGGGTAGTTTAGGTCTTATTGATTATAGTGAAATGCATTTAGTTAACCAACAAGATTGCTAGAATATTACTCATTCGTATGCTCATGTATGTAAGCTGGGTAGAACTGAAAACAAGCAGAACCGGTTAAAAGCAATTATATTTAATTCTTGAGGTTCTCTGATCCAGCCAAGACGCTCTATATATTGTTACAGATGTATCGTAAAGGTAACTTCTTTTAAATTCCCATGAACTTGGAATTCTACTCACCTTATAAAAATAGGTTTATTTCATGATTGTCTTCTAATTTTTGCGTTTCACGCAGCATAAAACATTAGCTTATACAATTCATTCTTTAAAATTTTAAGGCACGCTATATGATATATATTCACTTATCAGATATTAAACTGAAACTGCCAATAATATGCATCCATTTGTAAGGCACATTGAAAGAGGCGGAGCCTTATCATAATTTATTGAAGCTTAATCAACTAACGACCCATGAAACCAAGAGATATCAATGTTGCTTTTTATCGTAGGTTTTCCAGATTTTCACCAATCACATGTTATCTTATTTGTTGAAGTGATTCTTCTGCACAGGACAAAAATGGTCCACTTCAATTAATAAAGTCATCAAAATTAAGAAAATAAATTTCAAATTTTAGCTTTAATATTTTAGCTTTAATCTTCAAAGGCCTTCAATGCTGCGCACATGAGAACTTGAGGATTATCGAGTTTAAATAATTATTAAGTTTTATTACTGAAAAATGAATTAAAAATATTAAATCGAAAGTTGATGTATACTGTGAACATAAAAACACTAGGTTTACAAATTAAAGGTTCATTTCAAGACTTTATTGCAATTTTGAACGTTAGTTTGTGTTATGAAATAATTTCAAATAAACAGTGAAGTTGCCAAGTACATCAAGAGTACGTTTGTGCAAAACATTAGTCGAATAGACAATGTTTGTTCCAAACCACCCTACTTTGATAAAAACGCGACTGTCAGTATTTCAATTAAGTTTTAAAAAGGAAATATAAAACAGGACGTAGGAGGTGTTCTCAAAAAGCACGTTTTAAGCAAACTATATGATTAAATTAGAGAGCTAACTTTACATTACTTTTAACGAACATCTTTGTGGAATAGGTTGTTTGTAGGTTTACAATGTACTATAACAATATTTCTCACAATGACAATAACGGAATTTTGGATATTAGCCATCGGTATAGGTTACAAGATTTACAACACACGCACATATATATATATATATATATATATATATATATATATATATTATGTATATGTATATAATATGTTTAGAAGTTTAAAATATAGAACAATGGTGATAGTCATAAATCCATAATTTTCAAAGTGCTTATCATGTACAGGAACACGGTGTGGACGCTAATATTCTCCCGTTTTAGTGATAAGTAAGCCTGTGTGTATCACGAGGAAATGGTAATAAATACTGCCATAGACCTACACCAATTCTTGACACGGTGAAATTTCACACCGTTACATCACAGAAAGCATTTTCCTCACAAATCTCTCTAATACAACAGTGAATTCTAATAGAGCTTGATTTAGCTTTCCAGCGTTCACAAACTGGAAGGTAGAGGAATATCATAGTCAGTGGTTTCATCGTCAGTTTTAAACATTACAAAATGTCATAGGAACTTTAAAAGATGAGGTGACAAAACAAAGTTGCTGAACCACCAAAAACTAGAGCATGCGTGGAATTCATACTCTTCTGTATTATTCATAAAACTTTTATTTTATTCTTTGTTTTCATGTACCCCTTTTGTTTTTCTTTCAAACTGCATCATTGTCATACGAATTATCCTACCAATTATCAGTTGCGGGAGGATCCAGGTTCCAGCTGTCAATATTGATTACAGTGTTGTAAGTACATAAGTTTTGTGTTTTAAATTTTGAGAGTACTTCGATTATTTCTTTTAGCCTTTTAATGAAGAAAAGTTGAGAGATGAACTTGAGATGGTAACCATTTGTGTATTTATTTTTGGATTTCTTCCGTATCGAATGAACCTCTTGAGTCTTCATAAAAAACCAAAAATCGCTTAGTCTGTAAGATTGGTATTCATTGTCAAAGATACATAGATATTATTGCTTGCGTTTGTATACTTTTCAGATGTAAGTTATGGATAGAAGAGATTACTTCTAAATGGAAATAAAACTCTCTCTAAGGTTATACCTATGTATTTTGTAAGCTTCTACTCAATATTTAAAAGGCTTGCGTGCAATTTCTGATGAAAGATTTTGCAGCATCAGCTTGGCTTCATCACCGACTGCCACAGACGAGGTTGGTATTGTGATTAAGAGAGAAGGTCAGGTTGATAAGATTTACCTTCCAAAACGCATTTGACAAGCTCCTATATATTGCCCTATGAAATCTACTCCTATCCAATTTTATCATAACCTTATCCTATTGCTAAATTTGTTTCAGCCTTTTAGAAGGAATATTTAGAGTACGATTTGGTGGATTGTATTTGATGGCAATCCCCGAAGTAGGATTGAGGCACACGCGTGCCTCAAGGACCCAATTCGGATTATCGTTCTATTTGTTATGCATTAATGGCATGCGATGTTCTGATGTATGCTGATAATAGAAGGAGTACGTCACATCACATGTCGCGTAACAGGCTTCGCTCAAGTGCAATGCAAAATTTAAGTTTATAGCTCATTTAATTCACCATCACTGAACCCATTCTTGTTCTATTAAGAAATAAAGTTTAAAAGAAGGTGAAATCTTTCTCGAGATATCTTGCTACATGACACATTCACATTTTTGTTCATTAAACTAGGTTTCACATCAGTGTTTAAATAATACAATTTTACACACCAAGTCACCATAAAATGATGATACAGTTGTGATAGTTAGGCTACATCTGTTATTATGCAACATCTTAACATGTCTTACGAGTGTGCGGAGCCTGTTTACAAATTTATTTATTCTGATAATTACTCGTTGTCATAATGGTTACCAACGTGACCATTGTAAAGTTATTTGCTAATGCTCACCCAAATCCCATGAAGTGACATGCACACTCATCTAACTCAGTGATGACGTGTATAAATAAAGCATGATGCACAATTTCAAGTCTATAAGTCAGTTGTGGACGGACAAACAGACAGAAATGAAAATTTAATTCCTCTCGAGTAGTAGACTTCGTTAATACCTATCCAATTGAGTTATCTGACGATCGTAAGAGTAGTACACGAGTTACTTCTATTATAAATCATAATCACCTCAGATGTGGGGTGTGTTTAAATCTATCATAAGCCCTGAACATTTGCTTGTAAAATGAATTATTCTTTCTTTTTATGAGGATGAAGGCTGTACAATTTAAAGGAAGCGTTTCGTGAAAGATCTTCGTTTTCATCTTCTACTGCAGCGCAGTCTTGAAAATTTCGGAGAAACTTGGATGTGGATCGCCGAAATTTTGATCAACAACGATTTCTTGCGATGATATAAAAAACACCTTGGTCTGAATCCATCATGAGTACATTATCGTTTTTTTGAACAGGAACAGAGTTTTCCAGACATTGTGGAAATGCAGAGGATATTTCTTTCATAGGTGGCTTAGACGTGTCCTGAGCTAGTAACTGTAGACGTACGAATGTTCATCGTACATTGGTATACTTGTTCCACAGAGTTCTCCATGGCGTATTCTTGGGATTATTATCATTTATATCATGGAAAATATAAGTATAATAAAGCCAGATATAAATTTCACATAAGTGATTCGAGTGTTAGTAATTTGGTGGAAGTGTGGTTTTGGACGTTTGGACATTATAGTTCAACTTGTTCTGTGCAATTAGCCATTAAGACATCGGGGATGTGTTGTAAATCTGATTTTAAGTGGAAGCATAAAAAATTCAATAAAATTTTGAAAAGTAATTATAGTATACTGTTGCTAAAAATTACAAATATTTTTCAGTTTTATTTTTATTTATTTGCTTTATGGAAATGAATTATTCAAACCTATATGATGATATAACCCAGGATTTAATTTTAAAATCACAGACTGTGAGATTTTTTTTATATATTCCTCGAATCATTACCACAGTTAATAGACCTTCATTTAGGTAGCACGGTGTCAGAAAAACTGTTTGGGAGAGATTGCGAGACCTGCCACTGATTAGTGTCTATTACCTACACTATAACTTGTGTTGCCGGGCTCCATTTACATATTGTAGTGGCCGGCCCCGTTCCATTGTGGCAGGATAACGTATTATATGGTTGGGTCACCGTTGACCGTTTATTTCTGTGAAACATCGTTCACAAGCATCACAGATATTAGGTCTTTCGTATACCGTTAATACTCTGATTAGGTTAGATATGTATGTATTAAGGAATATATTTTTTAGGCAATATCATAGTTTTACACCTAGCAAATTAATAAGATTAACGATTATAATATTTTCGTGAACCAACCTAAGCTCAGAATGTGCCTAATATTCCAGACAATTACATCAATTATTTAAGCTTACTCCTCTTAATTCTTAATGTTTGTACCTAAAATTTATAATAGCATATTTATTGAAAAATTATATTATTATATCACAATGAATATTTTAACACTTATATTTTAACTTTCGCCTATAATATTTTATAAGATCTAAAGATAACAAAAACATCATTCCCAATAAAGCCCATATTTGAAGTTTTAATGTATTGTCATACTAAAAATAAAAGTAAATTCAACACTTATTGATTATTAAAAATAGGAACCAAGAGTCAAAGTTTGTAACAAATATGTTTTTGAACAAAGTTCATTTCTGTAAACTTTTTCCGTTATTATTACTGTACAAGATGTTTTACAATTGCATAAATTAGTGTTGGTGTATAATAGTTTCTATTTAGACGAATGTTAATAATAAGTTTATTATTTTATCGACACAAAAATATACTTAATATAATATCTAAACTAAAAAAAAAACGATATGAGATAAAATAAGACATCACGATGGACGCTGTGAGGCGGCAATCCTCCTTTTTATTCAACGACGTGACACGTTCGAAACATCGTGTTTTCCGCGTGACTGTTTTAAGAATGAGCCATAAGCAAACCGAGAGTTGAACACGTATAACACTGTAATAAGATTTCTCTACAACACACCCGTTGCGCTCCTCTGATAATTCCTTAGTACTCTTCATACACTTATTAATAGGGGTCCTCTGATTGTTCCTTGGAGCTCCTCCGACACTACTTATTATGATTTTCCAATACTTTCGATAGTGCACATCGGATAATTTCGTGGTCACTTCCAAGACATTCGTGATTGTCCTCTGACATTTCCACGGTGCAATTCAAAAACCTCCATGCATTACTCCAAAACTGTCAGGTATGCCTGTGATACTACTTCGTCGACACAGCTATGGCGTTTCCCGATAATTGGGTGGGTTCCAACGAAACTTCCCTGTGCTCCTCTGTCACTTTTGTGGTGTTTATCCGACACCTCCAATGGTTCCTCCAACAGCATTCTATTGCTACTCCGGTAATTCTACATTTTTCCCACAAGATTACCATGTGTTCGTCTGACAGATTCATGGGGCTCCTTCACTACTTCCGTGACTACTCATTAACACTTTTTTGGTTCTTTTTTAACAATTTTATTGTCCTCATACACACTCCTATGGTGTGTCTCTAATACTTCAACAACAAAAAATTAAAAACTGATTAAAAATGTGCCAAACGCGTCTGCCTTTCCCACTCCCAAGCATCACCATCAGATGTTTTTGTTTCAGATTTGCCGCAGGCTACAAAGTGTGCCAATATATTTTTTTAGGAGTTTCTCAACTTCACTGGTATTTTTAAAATATTTTGTGCAATTGCCCTGATATACTCTCAAAATTAAATGCTTGATCTTTTAAAATAAGTTATTCTTTTGTCAATTTTAACTTAAGTAAAATCTGTGCTATATATTAATTTATGCTTTTTGTTTAGCCTCATAATTTACCTTTTTGAAAGAGAGACCTGAAGAAGAAAACAGATTCCAATATTCTAAATATATTGTGCTATCTTTTTAATTTACAGCGATAAGAAATAAGCAAAATAGTGAAAACATTGTAATAAAGTGTTATGATGAAAATTCTCAATTGTAACATAATGGATAGATAAGGTATAACTCTATAAAATAATATCCATAGCGTTTACCATATTCTAATTAATTTGCTTTATTCTAAGTTACATGAAGCGCAGTTTATCAGACATTGCAATGTCTGAATTGAAATGGATGAGTTCAGACTCGGACTTTATCAGAAATGTGGTCTCATCACAAATGTCAATTCTCGTCTGAAACAAACAAACGTTTCCTGAACAAATGTTTGGTCGCTAGTTATTTAATTAAAAACATGCGTAAATTGCCATACCGAGTTGAGCATTGTTTGCTCGTTGAGTTATTTCAGAGTACTTTCAAAACGTTTTTAGAGTCATTATTTCCATAATTTTTCATAAATAAAGAAATAAAGAAACAAAAGTGAACTTTAATATCGCTATTTAGTTATAATCAGTAAGAAAGTTTGCTGAGAGTATGAGTATACCGTAAAAATAATTTATATGATTCTGTTAAACGACAGATAGAGAGGTACTGTGATATCCCACATCCACACGGACAACGATTTTAATTAAAGCGATCTGGAACAGTTTTTTGCATTTATAGGATTCACAGGATTCACTTTATTTCTTTCTTTTTCTTTCACTTTATTGGGTCTTATAGACAGGACTACAAGATAGTCTTATGAATATGGATAAATGTTTAGAAAACATATTTCAACTGTGGATACTGATATGATTCAGGTCTAATATCAATACAATCCATATAATAATACTAAATGATGACATGCTGAATTAAATAACCTTGATATAATTCATATGAATTAATGTGAAGGGAGTAATCCTCATCGAAAAAATCTTAAATTGAGTCTCCTAGGTAATAAAGACCTATCTTGGTACTACCACTAGTAAGTAGATCCCAGTTACAAACTAGCCATATCTCAATAATGACGATCAATCAAGACCATAGAATATAGAGGCCAGGATCTTTTAATACGGAAATTAGCCTGTAAAAGAACAACTAGTTTACCCAAACACACTAAATACGAATACAATTAAAGAAGACATGAACTGACCAAGGATAGGGATAGACTTGTTGGGTATTGGTACATGAGTACCGATATATTTTTTGTCATTTCCCCTACTACGGTGTATTTTTTATTTATACATGAGACATTAGAGGCAATAAAGATGAAAATGTTAAAGAGACGCCAAACTTAAAAAAAATTAAATCGTACGATGATCACAAAACTTTTAAGGAGAACATTCTTTCTTATAAACACCTAATAAACTAAGAATTTAAGATCATACTTAAGCTGATGTCACATTGGACGCCGACTGCTAAGCTTTGTGTAACTGGTGAAGGGTGCCATTCAAATGCGAGTTGAAAAAGTTTATTCATTTAACTAAGGATTGAAAATAGAAAATAACCCTAAAAACAAAGGCAAAATATATAACTATATCAAAAAATGTTTTCAAGGATGTAGGTCACTCTAGTTTGTTTAAATTGTATTAGAGCAAACAAAATGAGTATCTAAAAATTCTAAATTGCATCTTTGAGCTATAAATCGGACCAGAATTAAAACAGACAATATTTCACGATCCCAATCTCCGTTGTAATATTATTCAACCCACTTGCCCCATCATGAACGCCTTTCACTTTAGTGGTGTCTGAAAATCCTTGAACCTTTTCTGTAAGGATATAGAGGTGTGTATCACATTCCATAATTTTTATTTAAAATTTAATTTATGAAACAATTATAACTATTTCATATAGCAAAAATTTTGCCGTCATTATATTTTATATAGCAAAACCCAGTCACTTCCGCCTTGATCCGGTTTAAACACATAAAGAAAATTCCCTACCAAGAGACAAAATTATAGAATATTTTTTCGACCACATTAGCACAATTTATTCATGTAGCAAAAAGTCAAGCAATGTGGATCTTAATAACTAAATATTTTTTATAAAAGTATATTATTTTTATTCATGGATTCTTTATAAATCGCCTAGCGATTGTTTTAACTCTTAAGACAAATAACAATTAAATTAGAATTTAAAACACTAAAAGCTTTAAAAAATGTATGATAGTTGTATCAAATGTATGGACTTTTAAATAACATGCTTAGGTAAATAATAAATAAAAGAGTCGTAATCGTTTGAGGTTTGAATTTTAAATAGTTTATACGTCAAGCTTATGCTCAAAATTCAAAGTTTTTAAACAGTTCCGTTTTTAAAAACTGTATATACCTTAAGTATTCAAACAACTTGGTGGATTTAATTAATTAAAGTCAATAACTTAAACATTGCCTTCATATATGAAAAGAAACAAAGATCAGAATAAGTTGTTTATATAGAATAATTCTTGCCTCACACTTCATTCAGGTTTTTAACACTGGAAAATTAGCGTGGAAACTCCAGGTGGTATGTAGTTGTGAATGATATATTATAACTGCAGATCAACAAATTATTTAATATCAATATTTTAAAACTAAAGATGCTTAATGTGGAATTCAATAGTAATTACTCATCAGAATGTAAAATTAACATTACTACTTAAAATCCTACCACTGACCTGCAACAAAAGGTTATTTTACTCGTCGATTTCATTTGTGAGCGAATGTTCCCTGTGGTATTATGCCAAAATATGCATCGTCAGTGTTGTGGGAATGCTTTGAAATAACTTCAGAACACATTGTCCCTATACGGGACCGAGCTGAATGGCAGCGAGAAGTGCTTTCCCCTTGTTTTACTCTGAACTATCACATTCCACATTTATAAAATGTTCTAGAAGTCTTTGGTACATTTTATCTCTAAAATTCACGTATATAGTTTTGCACGATAGATATGAAAATCGATCTTCAGTGGTTTTCATTAAACCATTGTACAATCCACATTACCAATCTGTACCGTTATAGTATCCACAGTTAATATAATATAAATCAGCTTTAGAATATTAGTTTATTTTATTATTAATAAAATGTCCGATTACGTCCTAAAGTTTATTTTTAAATTGAAAGTACTTTGTTCGATTATTTTGCTTTTATGTAATTCAATAATATTGAAATATGCTTAAATATGGAAAATTAATAATGATACTACTAACAAATTTTTACAGTTAAATAGAAGAATTCTGCCGAGATCTGGGACTCTTCATATACTTATGTAATATTATATGTGTTGTAGACTATTTCTTCAATGATTTGTTTGTCAGGTTTGTTTTGTTTTAATAAGTTTGTATTTAAAACGTAAAGTAATTCTTCTATTGTTATACTTGTATACAAATCCTTTATTTTAAATGAAATGCTAATCAAGTCAGTAATAGGCAGTCTAGGCCATGGCTGTATACCGAAACATTAGAGTCAATTTAAATTTCAACCCTAAAGGATGAGAAGAATTATAACACTAGATAAAAATCCTTTTGATCACATTCCGAGTTTTCATTTCAAAACTATAGAGAAGGTATTAAACAGCCACAATACATATTGAGCAGTATCTGTAAAAGTCGTTGTGTTTTGAGCATGCTGAAATTATACCGAAGACACTTGGAAACAAACACATAGCTTTGTACGCCTTCCTGGATGTATATCTAACTATATACGTATATGTAATTATTACACGTAACATATGACCTCAGAAATTGGAATAAAAATCCTGTTGGAGTGAAGAGAATTGGATTATTAATGGGTAATTTCTGAAGGAAAATTAGCAATAAAGGGTAAAAACAATAAAGATCGATAAACAAGGTAAATAAGGAAGACTATCTGATGTCCAAAACACCGATAAGATTAAGAACTAATACGTTCGGAAATTAATGATACGAATAATAATAATATTCAAGGATATTAGGGACAATAAGCTATTAAATAATTCACTCGTCGGCCCAAGAGCTTCTTCGATTGAAGAGAAGGTTGATGGTGGTCACCAATCCTAAAGTAGAGACAGCGTCTACAAACACAAAACGTTCCGATAACTCATTAAAGGTTTGCAGAAGTGGGATACATAATGAGTGAGACAGAGATAAATAACTCTGTATACGGTAAAATAATCGTCCCAAGTATCCACATAAGGAATTTAATGGGTTCATAGAAAATTGATAAACCTCCAACGACAAGAGATCAACTCAATCCGACTTAGTGGGCCTACTGAACCTATTCACAATGCTAATATTTCGATGTCGTATGTGGGTTTGTATTATTCTAATGGTTTATAGATCATTTTTCACTAATCACTTTTCACAAGATGTCTTCAAATTGTATTTAGCTTATCTAATTTTCTGAAACAATGTGCTTAATTCGTATTTAACATCTAAAACACTATAACGCTACTCCAAATTAATAACCGAACAAGATTTTGTACAGAATATACATGTTGTGTAAATAATAGTTGAGGGTAAGTGTGGATGAAATGCAATAAAATTAATTAAAAACATAGTCTGCCTATTTTTTATGTGAAACCTATGGATTTTCAACAATAAGCTTATTTAAAGGGTTCTCAATGAGAAAATGTGTGAAACATGTATACACAATAAATACATTCAAGAACACACATACACGCGCGTGCACACACACACACACACACACACACACACACACACACACACACACACACACACACACACACACACACACACACACACACACACACACACACATGTAAAACATCTTTGCTCGGGTTCTATTGATAGTGATATTACTTTATATCCTGTAACCCTGCAACATTAATATAATTTGAAAACGTACTTTTTATACATAATGCTGCTTTCCAATTGTTACATTTCCCCTCTTTGTCTTCGCTTTATGCTCAGCTAGAGCTTATGGCGGGATGATGGTGAATACAGCTTTTGTTTCATAATACGAAACTCTCATTTTAAGAAATGAAAATGCCACCCCATTCACTCAACTTTGAGAGGATTCGAAGAGATTTGATTCAGGCTCAAGTTTTCCCTTGTTAATGAGCTATTCATTGAGGATCCACTTCAATCACTAACAAGATTTCATCAATTCAACTCACACTCATATTGAGTTATGTAATTTTCATACCATCCCTCAGCAAATAATTTTTATATATAAGAAGCTCTCAAGTTTATCCTTTAGCTTCCATCAACATGTACAGAGAATGTTCATGCAAATCAATTCTACTATTTGTGGTGCAGTTATTAAAAAAAAATAAATAAAAGTTTCCTTCGAGAGTATATACAACGCTTACTTTACCGACTAAATACCAATCTGTTTAAAAGCAAATACACAAACAACCACTTTCATCACAAAATGGAAAATTTGGATATGTGCTTGCCTTTATGTGTTTGTTAGTATGGCTAAAATATTCTCCACTATTAAAAATGGCATAAATATAAATAAATTATAAAAAATTTAATATTAATTACAAATACGCTAGCAAAGAAAATACAAGTAAATGTTTTCTTACTTTTACTTAATAGTTTATTTTCAATGAACAATGGATTAGAGCCATAAATAATGATGACATGATTGATGCGTATGACGCCGATACGAATATTGTTGTAAATCCTCACTGGTGGACTATACGTGTCAATACTCGCACACAACATCATGTTAACATGTTATTGCTTGTAGACCCTCTACATTGCTATCATTGAAATTGTTTAACCATGCGTTTTTTAACGTGTAGTAAAAATTAAAAAGAAATTCATTATTCTTATATTTTGTGAATATCATATTTTTTGATAGTTTATCACAGTGTTTATATTATCCTGGAAACTGTGAGCCATCCGTATACCATTCCGAGTTCTCTTTGACTCTATTCCTTCGAATAGTTTTCAATCCTTCTGGGCTCAGATAGTTACTAACCGCGTCCGATGTCATAGGAAATGAAGAGTAAAGCATTACAAACTTTTGACGAACACCAGATTACATATCAATTTATAAATATACTATGGTACCCTACAGTCGTCTGCTGCTTCCATTTCATAAGCTAATTTATTCCGTTCAGCCATGAAGTACATATCGAATAGTAGAAATCTTAGAAGAATACCGAGTGTATCAGTAGGTCTGCTCATATAAGCTTCTGTTATTAAAAAGAAACACAATCTTTTTAAACTTGTCGTTGAATGCGCTTTGCTCTGCCTTTTTTCACCAGACAAGCGAGCTACAGGCCCTTTGGGGTATATAGCACGATATAGCCATATAGCCGATACTGTGGCCTGTGGCCATATAGCCATAGCAGGCCATCTGCGGTTTCATTCCCAGTTTAGGCCAAGACAGCTTCCGAACAGCATATAGTCACATTCCGCCATACCAGGAAAATGATTTAAATGCTCGTACCAATTCAGACTTAAATACAGAGTCAGCCTGATGACCGACTCGGAGACAACAAGTCCAAACACCCAGCCTCAACCAGGAGATTCAATGCTCTTTTTGTTAATAGGGTAGAAATCAGGTACAAAATTAAGACATCATGCAGAAACACAACGAAGACCAACAATCATATCAGTAAGAGCATTGCAATATTCCCTTTGTAATTAGGACTATGCGGCCTACATAAAGTTAGGCATAGATGTCCGTTGGAATCAGTTCTTCCAAGAGACCATAAATTACAAGATTCCACAGAAGAAACGATTCTCTTGCATACTAGACCAATGACCACAGATTTGAAAGCGACATATTTAGCAAAAGCTTAGAACAGAATCAAGGTTATCCCTGAACCAAGGCCTTATATTACGTATCAACAAAAATATCATTAAATCTACTCAGAAGCTGGTGCAAAATGGTGTCAAAGGATGTCAGGCTAGTACGCATGATGCTGGTTTCAGTGAGGAGGAGTATCTGAGAGCATTTATTTTCCTAAATATATCTCCACCAGCCTCTCGAGAATATTTACGAGAAACTGATTAGATAGAGAGAGTTGTAGCCTTTGCGAAATGAAACCATAAGTCAGGCTGGTCACGAAAATGTATTTAGTAAGGTATGAAGAGGTTCTGGCCCTTTCCGGATCATGGCTAAGAATACTTAATCCTCTTATATTGGGTTAAATGGTTTAAATGTAACGATTTATTATCTAGATTTGACAAATTTATAATTTATTTGGCTAGTGTCTAGCTTTTGTGACTGACTCTCTACTCTGCTACTTCCTACCAACACCTTATCTGACTGCGGCACTCATTCGGCAGGCAGAGATGATGACCAGATTGTCCGAAGTGGGATGATTGGATAGTAATGATGAATCAGAACAACCACCACTGAGGTAGATGGGGCAGTTCATTGTGACATTGATAAGACTGTCGTCGCGTCGGTAATAAGAAAACCTTTTTTGTTTCAAAACGTGGAGGATTTAATTACGAAGGCCAAAACCTAGAAATTACAAGGCCAGTTTAAACAGTCTACCCATAATGTACGAAAGATAATTTTGTATTACATTTTGGAAGAAACTAGATTTTCTTCTTATGTTACACGTGTAACATAAAACGTCTTCTTTCACGTTATGTTATACGTGTAACATAACACGTCTTCTTTCACGTTATGTTATACGTGTAACATAACACGTCTTCTTTCACGTTATGTTATACGTGTAAAAATGTTTTTAACAAAAATAGTATCATCCAATGTAGTCCCATCTATTATAATGACGAAAAGTAATTGGCTTAAATTTTAGAGACTGTCATATATTACAGAAAATAATTCTATTTCAGCCACACATATGTGTAATAAATAATTCAAGAACATTTCCTTTAAATACAAATAAATAAGTTCTATTGAAGGAAGCTACAAATTGTAAGAAAAGAAATGTCTTACCGAGAGGGAGAGATATTATTCTTTTATGGGAAGAAGAAACACACACTTGCATGAAAATGAGACTTGCATGTTAGTATCTTATGGATAGTTAAGCAAATGACCAAAACAGCTATGCAGAACAAAATAGGATAGAAACTCAATAAAGGAACTTTTACGGATTCAGTCCTAGAAAAGTGTTATATAAAAAGTGAATTTCAGTGAAATTCGTATATTAATTAATGTAATGCCAATTGGATTTAAAAAATGTATTGTATTACATTGCTGGTAGCACTTAATTAAATATTATAATTTAGGTATATTTTTGAAAATGAATATTTGTTCAGGTTGTGCGATTGATTCTGTACATCAAGCGGTATAATATTGAAATTTAGAACATCAACATGATTTTATAATTCATTCAGCTTTCAATTTTTTAATTGTCGTACAAGTAGAAACCTTGTATATATAAAAAATTGTTCATTTTGCCTGTGTTAGGTACTCATTTTCAAGTATCAATACACGAATACGAATATGACATTAGCTATGTCAAACCTAGCTAAGTCAAAATTTCACTGAAATAGATCTCGATATAGGATTACTTCTATAATATTTTATATATAAGTTTTGTTCCCAACAGAGTGAAATGTTATTAAAGACGCAGTGGCTGGATCAGAAATATGCCAGGTTTTTAATTACAGCACAATTTATTACATATTTTTCACTAGTATTTACTTTTAGTAGATAATCGTTAATTTGAACGGTCTCTCACAATAAAAAGCTATTGACAAAAATAGTTTAGGTAAGTTTCAATCCACATGTACAAGTCGTAGAAATTATTATTTAGTATCATAATTCATAACCATAACCATAATGAAAAGATGATAGATAAAACATCAAGTGAAGAGGCCACACAATTTTAGCCCAGTTATAATGAAATTTCATGACAATCATATCATAGTTTAACAGTAATATTGTTAAATATCTGAATGAATATCCATGGCGGTGCTGACACGCAACTGTATAAACCGTATGTAACTGAGTTAGGGACATGTCAGACTGGTCTTCTTGAAATATCATAAGTAAGTCAAAAGATGTCTTTTAAATGTTTGAGATACAAATATTTAAATCTCAATTGCTTTGTTTTTAAGAGCTCCAATATATCATCACGTTATTCAATTCGATGAAGCGAGTAGTAAGTTTCTAAGTAAGATATTCCCGGCGAGTAGGGGAGGGGGCGTAGAACCAACAGGAAAACATTCAAAGTTTCTGTATTTCTACTTGTCAGCATCTTAGCAACTCAACCCCCGGTGATACATTCATCCGTTACTTTATATAGCCCGCATAGTTTACCTAACCAGATGAACAACTTCCTTAACCTCATAACAAACTTGCTTCCTGTTCAACTCGATTTTAAGATCATTGAAGTTTGAAATTATTTCCCTAATAAAATAAAATAAATAGTTTGGTCATATGAATTCCCTGGTCAAACGTAACCTCTTGGTGGGCCTAACAACCACTTACCTTCTGGTAAACATATAACCATTGTAATCGTGTCTCTGTTTACTATAAATTGCCATACTGTAATAGTAAAGAAATCAGAAAAATATATCCTAATACATTTTCTGATTTTACTAAAGTGAAAAAATCTTTTGGGATAATAAACGTCCTCTTAATTTTTATTAATTTATTGTTCGTCTACGTCAAAATAGTTATTTTTTAAGGCGTGTGACTGAAGTACCTATGGTTTCATGGGACATTTTCATAAACTTTAGCACTTTTGGTCTAAGGATAACTTGTGTTTACGGTTTAAAAACATAAAGTCTTAATATTTGGAGAGATTTTATAATATCATTGGCTATTCACTTTTGATTTGATTAAAGATGTTCTTATATGACAATTAGAGCTTACATTCAACATACAAAACTAATCCTCACAAAAAGATTCTCGTCACTCGGTCCTGTTTTGTTATTAGTGGGCAAAATAAACGTTTAGTGACTTAGTACATCAACTTTAGAAATACATTTTGATTTGGGCATTTTATACCATCATTTTAGTCATTTAAAAATCATAGAATCGGTTCAAAAGTAGTTAATGGAATACATATATGCTGTAGTCAGATTTGTATTAGGAAAATGCAAGTATATGAAGAATGTAGTACAGTATCAATGTGCTAATTTTATATTGTAGTTATAAAGCTTCACAATTAAATTTATGAAACAGAAACAAATAAATTATGTATTATGTCTAAATTTTATATTAAATCTATAAAATTTACTTTTTCAGGAAGGAAAACTTTGTAACTACATCAAAAATTCATAAAACTATAAAAGAAAATATTTTAGTCATGATAGTTTGTTAAATTCAATTCACATATGAAGATTGTACTATTTGAAAGAATTGATAGTTAGACAAATGTCACATTACTTATTTTTATAACGTTCCAGTTACACCCATTGAAGATTAAAATAAATGCAATGAAATTGAAGTAAACAATGTAAACTCTGCGATGTGTGGTTTTATTTTATTTTGTTAGATTATTATATTGATTCAGATAGCCAAGTCGTTAGAAATTATATATCCGCTTGGTGAAACTGTGTGAAAAATATTTCCTTTCTTTTATTGGAGTATTATGTTTTCTAAAAAAGAGTAATCGAATAAGTTTGATATGTAAAGTTTATTTATATTGAAACTAGTATGAAATAACCTGATCGTCCAGTAAAGAATCGGAAGTTTTAGAAACCGTGGTACCTAGATAGGTCTTTATTACCTAGGAGACTCAATGTAAGATTTTTTCGATGAGGATTACTCCCTTCACATTAATTCATATGAATTATATCAAGGTTATTTAATTCAGGATGTCATCATTTAGTATTATTATATGGATTGTATTGATATTAGACCTGAATCATATCAGTATCCACGGTTGAAATATGTTTTCTAAACATTTATCCATATTCATAAGACTTTCTTGTAGTCCTGTCTATAAGAATCTATAAGAATATAGAATCCTGTGAATCCTATTAATGCAAAGAACTGTTCCAGATCGCTTTAATTAAAATCGTTGTCCGTGTGGATGTGGGATACCACAGTACCTCTCTATCTGTCGTTTAACAGAATCATATAAATTATTTGTACGGTATACTCATACTCTCAGAAAACTTTCGTACTGTTTATAACTAAATAGCGATATTAAAGGTAACTTTTGTTTCTTTATTTATGAAAAATTATGGAATTAATGACTCTAAAATTTCTCTGGAATATTATTGTAAACAAGAGTATAACGTTATCGTATATCAAACCGTGTCGTTGCTTAACACACGTATTTTATTTATATCCATATATTATGCAATAAATATAATTTTTTGCATTTTTACAATACATTTCACATATCATAGTTAGCCACTTTCCTTGTATCAAATTACACACTTAATTTATTAATTTTTTATAGATGTGAACTTGATAGAGACAATATTGAATTAATTTTAAAATTTTTAGTTGTAACAAATTATTTCACTTTTGTCTTGTACCCGTAAAGTAACTTATGAACGGAAATTAATAAAGTTACCTTGACCAATAAATATGATAGATATATAACTAACTATTATATAAACTATAACGATTGTCCTCGTTATTAATACCAACTTTTGATATTCAATGTACAACTATTAAGAATACATTAAATGCTGTTTGTAATGTGCATTATTATGGGGAGAGTAGTGTAATAATAGCAATAACTAGAATGACATAAGTTGTCAATAAACCTTAGTTACTAATGAAAAATAGAAACTCACAATGTAGCAGTGCATTTAATATTGTTAACTTTTAAAACCTCACCGACCAAATGTAGCTGCTTTAAACCGCTTTCTGCATTACTTCAGGAAAGTCCTCTGACCACTCCTGACGGCCTGGGCGAAAATTATGCATCATAATATTACTTTACCGCCTGCTTGCTAGGATTTCATCACTTTATATACATATCACGCAACACTCTTCCAAGTTTATCCATTAAGATACCGTTTTAGGGGCAATAGAATGTAGATAAGGTGGAAGCTCAGCAATCTTGAATTCTCTTCTTTCCTCCCCCAGCAAGATAAGATTGTGGCATTATAGTGTTCCAAATAGACATAAGGAACTTATAATTTTCCAGACTTTCTCGTATTAAAAAATAGAACTCGGAAAATACAGGCAATTACCTGTGAGGGACAGGAGGATAAAATGTAATTCCTCATTTCAATCACTTTCGAGGGCCTCACTCGAATTTGCTGTGAAACGGTCTTGTATGTCTTAATGTCATCTTCCTTTCCAGTTTTTATAGTTAATTAAGCGACTAAGCGAGCAACTCAGGGGACAAGGGTTAGAAAATGACAATGACAGATGGTTCCAATATTGCCCGGTAAGTATTTTCTATCCTTCTTCTATACAACCGCCATCTTGTTTCTGTAGAATTCTTACCATAGTACGTCCAGCCACATCTTGCGCCAATAAAAAATATGCCATCGACATCCGGTAAAAAATTATTAACTCCCAGGTCCGATCCAGGAAGATTAAATTCAGGATTCAGTGTTTTATTCAACGGCCTTCACTGCACTCTGAGATGTTTGGGATGCCGTCTAAAAGGGATTGGAAATGAAACTCTGCTATGCTGGATATGAAAAGTTGTTCGGGCTTTAGTGAAACTTGAGAAGCAGAATTTGATTTACATTATTCATTTCCATCCAGTTATAGAGACGTGTCAGAGTTTTGAAACTATCTAATATATCTTAAGTATAGTATATTTGTCTGATTGAAGTAGTACAAACTTTAGATGGCATACGCGTAAATAATAAATGCAATCAATACTGCATAGTCTACACTAAACAGTTATACACATCCACACTATATTGGTATTCGATTGTTGTATATATGAAATTGCTTCAATATTTTTATTTACAGTATACTTGAGGATAACATTTCATAATATCTTTAGTAGTTTTGAATGACATTAGTCACCCGTCTTAAATTAAATGAAAGTACCAATATTGAGAAATGAAAATAATAAAGTTAAATCGTGTAGATATTGTTTACATAGTAGTAGATCTGTGTAAAGAAAAGGTTGACTATAAACATAAAACAGCTTAAAAGCTATAATTTAAGAATATTTTCAAACAAATTTATAAATTGATTTTATATCTTTTATTTATTTAAAAATCTGCACATAACACATATACTAAACATAACCATCGCTTTAATCAGCGATTAAAAGATTTTAGTGTTTAAAATATCCAGAATAACAGCTCCGAATCACAAAGAAAAATTTACAGAGTAAATAACTTACTAAAAAAATTTAGTTTAAACCAAACGAAACAGTGAAACTTTGCGGCAACATTTAGAAGTTCAAAAGTACAAGGAAATTCCATAACAATTCACGATATTTTCCTATTTAAAGTTAGCTTGCGAGTTGGTGGTAATGAAGCTACAGTAAATAGCCATTAATTAGCTAATACTAAATAAATGATTTTTTAACTTCGTAAGCCAATGATTAGTTAAAAATCTATGAATAACAATTAGACAGCTCATGAATAGATAAATAAAATCTTTCTAGGCATTCTGTTTCACTTTCAAAAGTTTGCCAACTACAAATGCGCCTAATGCTGACAGAATGACGAAAGTTTCAAGTGTAATTACACTTCTGGTTTGTTGAGATTAATTAGGTTTACAATAAAAGTTTTCAGCCGCGGCCTAATTTGTTTTGTCGCAGCCAAAAGTTGTAATCTACATTATTTATATTTTCTTGTGTCGGCTAAATCCTTTCGAAGATTTGTCCGATAAATAAGATTTTATCCATTTCATTATTTCAAACTTTATTTACTTTACTTCATTATTTGTTTGTAATTATTAACAAATCCATGGGCCGCTTTTATTCGCCTTTTACTGTCATTTATGCAGTTAGTACTGATAGTACAGTTACACTGCATTATAAATAGCTACCAACAGATTGCAAGCATATGTCATAAGAGTGTTTTTACTTTAAATATATGAATTTTAATTTTATATAATGTAAGTATGAATGGTATCAAACTCAATAAAGCTCTGACTTTATGGTAAAATTTTAAGCAACTGACTTATGCAGCCGTCAATAATACTCTATACATGCAATCAATAAAATATTCATGAGTTTTAGTCCTACACTACATTTAGTTTTTCGCTGACAAAGGTTCGGTTTGTAAATTATTATTGTAAAATAGGTTTTAATATTTCTTTTTGCTCTTCTGATTTGTTAGGTTTATCATTAGGATCTCCTTTAAAAATGTCTAGTGGTTGTTTACAATGTTGGTTGCAGCTACCAAAAATAATAGCATTACAAAAATGCTAGCTAGCTTCATTTGTCGAAAAAGGTGGGGTGGGGTGTAAATCAGCACGAATAAACATTTAGTCAATAGAGTAATCGGATCTCTTCCAAAGCAGCACTTGCCATTGTTGTAGTATTCAAGTATTTGGAGAGGATGGTACGCGTAGCAAACTGTGGATAACCACTGTCCACGAAGACTATCTCATACTTTTGCTGGTTTCGAAATCGCAATCAACTGATCAAGTTGACAGTAACATCTCAATCACTAGAGCGGCCAGCCGTAGGCAATTGACTCATCTTTTTAACACAGTTAAGTGATCCTTAAAAATGTCCGGACGAGGGTTGCACTTCACCTTTTGACTCCACTACAAAAAATGCGTGATCACCGAGATCCTGGATCGACGCCACCAACTAACATAACAGCAGAACATTTCACCCCGTGCAGGTCAACCTTCTGTAGGCTTTCATGTCTACCGCGCAAACGCTGAGGCGAGCTGTAATATCGTATAAAGCGCTGCGCAGTTCAGGGGTTTTATCTTCAGTATCAAATTATTTGATACAATGACGTAATGCAATCTAATTTTTAGCTTTCAATATAGTGCGTTCAACTTCATATTTTCTATTTACTGTACTGCATGCTTAGCTTTAGGTTTTATGATAGTGGGCACCTGAAGAAATAGATAGGAACCAGTTTTTGAAAATTTACATATCTGTTATTATAAAAACAACAGAAAATAACCATAATTTCCTAATTATTAAAAGCTGTTGCTGTGCTGTTAATTTCTCTTGTTTACGGATTTATAATAGTTATGAACTTACTTCAGCGGGGTTTTTTGTGTGTAAAATATTTCAAAGTTTATTTGTACCGAACATAGTTGGAAAGAATGTAGAAGCCGCTGCAATATTCTCACGCGCAAAGTCGTGCAAAACGGGAATTTTAGAAAAGGGCTGTAAAAATCACTCAAATAAACCATGGTCCTCACGTAACAGGAAATATTGCAGTAGGCAAGGTAAACATGACAACATAAGTACTGACACAATATCGGTTGAGCACTTTCATTTAAATCGTAATTGACATAATTTACATAATTATATAGAGATTACTCTAGAACTCTAAAAGCAATTTACCGTAACAATGAACTCTATGTGCTAGTGGTCCATCATATTTTCATGTGTACTCGACTGGAAATAAAAGTGAACGAACAACCATGAAGAGAACAACCATTTCAAAAAAGAGAGAAAGAGAAACCAATACAACAAAGTACCAAAGGACTCAAGACAACGTCTTTACCGAACTAAATGTAACTTTTTCCGGATTAGTGATTTTCCTGGACTGTACCTTTGCTACTCTTTGACATTTTGACCCCAAAATCAATATAGTTCTTCCTAGACCTAAAACGTACATATATATCAAGTTTCAAGTCTGTAGGAGACAGGCCGTTATCACACAGATTGACAGATAACGAAACCATTTCAAAAGTGATTAGTCAGTTTTAATAACGAGTTTTATTTTGCTTTGCGTTTTATCATTTTTAGATAACAGTTATAGCAACTTTTAGTTCAACATATTTGTTTTTTCATACTTTTTATTTGCTGTTAAATAATCAATACATTTAATACATTTATTTAAAGTAAGAACAAACATTAAAATATCATAGAAAGTTTTGAAAGTTCATCGGTATACATCTGAAATAAAGTAACTCCCTCAGGACAGATACTTCGTGTATCTATAACGTAATGTACATTATACAATTTTCACAAATACGTTAGAAGTAAATTTCTTTCAAACCTGATTGATTTGCAGTTATAATTTATCTACATCACAAAATTATGTGTATACAATGTTAACTGTGTTAACAGTTAACATAATGTGGAGGTTATGTAATTCCTTTACTTTAAATGTAAACTCGATTTATATGCACAAAGTTATAAAATAAGTTTAGTCTCTCCATCTCTTACAACGTACACAAAACAAGTATTTGTATTTAACTCTTATTTGGTAAGATATCTTTATAAAGATGTTACAAGTAGTGAGTAGATTTTAACAACAAACAAATAATCAAACTTTTCCGTAAAACGATTCACCGGGATAATTCAAGCAGAAAACGGTACGATTAAGATTCGTAACCTTGGTAGGAATATCAGGTTATGCCAGTTGTATCTCTGGATAAGGTAATTCAAAGTAGCCAGAATACAAATCAATTTCCGGCTGTTTTATACATGAGGCTTTTTTGCTTCAAGCTGTTGACTTGATTAAATTCTCGCTACTGTTTCCATAATACTCTTCCTGCATTGGACGGACAACGCCGTGTCCAAACAAACAGCTCTAGGAACGAGAAGTCATGTTTTCAGTTAACTCGAATTAGTTATGTTTCCTCAACGAGTTGTTATTGTTATGATTGACAGTACTAGGAATTCATTGTCTAAAAAAAAATACTAGTAACTACATAAATTAATATTATCAAGTTAAAATATCCAAGTATTTTAAGTATTCCCAACATTATAATATAACTACTAAGACATAATTATAAATATCGCTATTTTACATTTTATTTGCAAGTCTATACAAGCACAAACTGCTTTTTTATTTCCAGCGAGCTTGATTTTCCACAAAGTCGTAGGAATTATATGTTTGATCTAAATTTATTTAGCGTTTCTCTGTCTCTTTATGTCTTTATTGGCACATTCATAACTATAAAACAGTTTGAGCTATAATTTCGTGATTGCTTATTTTTTTATAAAATAAAACAGCGCCAAACAGTAATTAAAATGATTTTTAAAATAGCGGATGTCTTGAAATATACTTGCAACATTTCATGAAAACATAGACGTTATTAAGGAGCGAAAATTAATTTAAAAGTTTGGTTTATTATTAGTTTTATCAGAAAGAAAATTACTGAGAGAGTTAAATTTTATAAATTTATAACATAAACATTTAGATACGAGAGGCCTTAAAAAAGCGGTTTTCAGTTATTTTTAACATGTAATAAGTTACAGAAACTTTCTTCCTTTTTATAACGTAATTACTTTCTTATATCGGTATTTTTTTTTAAACTTGAGAAGACAGTTTTAAATGGTTTTAAGAATGTTTAAACAATTTGCCTCCTTTAATATTATATATTTCTGAGACGTGTATTGCTGAGAATTTTATTCATTTTTTATTTGCAATTTAAATTTAACCATTAGTGCTAAAACAGAAAAACTATTTAACTGTTGGGAGAAGTGTTTTTACTTTATATGGGTCGATATTTTCGGAATTAGCAGATCAGCAAAGATGGTAAGAACCTCTTCCTCGTGGGGTATTTTACAGCAACTGATTAGGGAGTTTTAGGTCGTAGAACGTTTTGGCAAATTTAAAAATCGGGTGGGAAATGTGGAACTGTCGTAAATCGTTATACAAGTTGGGAGTAGACTAATAATAAAAAAACCCTTATAAAGGCCAATCTGCTGGTCTCCAGGTAAACAAAATATTTAGCATCCGGCATACCATGTATCTTCGCTCAACCTGGATACAATGTATTTTCAAGATATTAATTAGGTTCTCCAATTAAACTTGGAGTATCAGAAAGAGACCATGAACAAGAATGGATGTCTCTAACTCCATTCGGATAACTAAAGACTTCTTTTTAATGTAACTAGTTTTTGTCATGGACGTAGTTAAAAATCAGCCATGATGCCACACGGTGACCCAGAAATAATCTAATGATGTATGTAAATAATAATAAACATTTTTTACACTTTTTTATTTTCGTACAGTGTACATTTCGAATTCTGGGAATTCATCTTCAGGTACTAAGGTTAAGTTAGATTATGAAAATAAATAATTAAAACCAAATTTTCATGCGTTTTAACTACCTTGGTGGCTAAATCAATTTATATTGTTTAAACGTCTATCGAATAATACATTTTTTGTTAGAAAATTTTTGCCATTTAATTTTTTACTTTAGATTGGTAATTTTTTTACATTTAATTGCTTATTGTCTACTTTATAACATTTTGAAATTTACAAAAGTGCCAAAATTAATCATAATATATTATTAAATGACAAAGATTTTCTAACAACAAATTTATTATTCGATAGACTTTTAAGCAATGTACATTGATCACACATAAAATTAAATACAACAAATTTAGCCACCAAGGTAGTTAAAACACATGAAAATTTGGTTTTAATTATTTATTTTCATAATTTAACATAACCTTAGTACCTGAAGATGAATTCCCAGAATTCGAAATGTACATTGTACGAAAATAAAAAAGTTTAAAAAGTGTTAAAAGGTTTATTATTATATACATATTTATCAAACACTTTTCAAGGCTACATCTCTAATAATAATAATAATCTAATGATGGTCTTGCTACAGTATAAAATGTCTGAAATCATATTATTATATTGTAGTGAACTCACATTTTTTTCGAGAAGTATCAGACATATATTTGAAAATGAAGGGACAATCCTACATTTTATTGCAGCATTTCTGACTTTCAAAACGGTCTTGTTATTGAATCTAAAATGATGAGTTGTCATAAACGTTTATAATAATGCAGATAAAACAGTGAGTAACTATTTGGAATTTTGAGTCTTTAGTTTAAAACATACTAAATAGACTGTACTCAATTTTCTTGCACAATAATGGTTTTAAGGAATATCACATCAATGGTTGCCAAAATATATTTACAGTCAAGGGCTCAAGTACTTCCGATAATTTGGAAATAAAATGAATATTATATTAATAACTTTAATAACATATCTAAACCAATAAAAACTATTGCTTGGTGAGTTATCACGTTCATATCTCAGAAAAACATACAAATTTAGATTTTTCATTTCACTATACGCAATTAGCTTGTCTGTTCAAGACTATACATAATGCTCGTTAGTTATTTAAGTAACATATCCAAGGAACAAGTTGCAAAATCAATGTAGGCCTATACGAAATTAGAGACAAAACTTTGGTATGATTTTCGTTTTACAGTATATTACATACATATAAATTTACCAGTATTTTAAATGTATTTTGAACTAATATTAGAAAATTAAAATGGATTAGAGATAAAAATTTACTCTGAAAAAGATGGTAGGTACCTACGTCACTTGTTGTAACTTAGAGTACCACTTGACGCATATCATACCTATCTGTCATTATTTTGAACGGTTTCCAGGCTCAAAATGCTATTTCCGGACCGTTCTCCAGTGTTTTTTCATACTCGCAAAAATTGGTTCCAAGAATTGAAAAAACACATTTTGCATTGAATGTTTTATTTCAATAACTTTTTGGACGTAAAAGAAGATTACTGATGTAAATCGTTATTAAGGGGTCTTTAAAGATTTGATAAACAAGTATTAAGGTACGGTAAAGTAATACCGATGATAGAAACAGTATGGAATGTTACTGTGGAATGGTAAGACAGATATAGTGCTTAAATTGGAACTGTTCCTCAGAAATAAGGCAGACATGTATGGTGCATTTGAAAATGTAAAAAGCGTGATTTACGTGTATACTGGTAAAATGTAATGAGCAAAAACTAAATAATAACATGCGAGAGAAAATATTGAAAAACGTCTCTTTTGACAAATTACAACATATAAATTGTACGGAAACATAAATAATGATAACTCTTAAACGTTCAGGAGTAAATATAGTTTATTCCATTAATCGTTAATCTGTGATGAGTATAATTATTTATTACAAGTAATGTTTCTATAAATATTTAAAAAGAACTTCTTTTGGTATTTCCGTGGAAATTAAATAGACATTTTAGAATATATATACTGTGTGTAATTATTTGTCATCCATAGAAGTAAAACAAATATTCACTTGAAGGGAAAGACCGGTACATCCATTAGTATATTACAGTAGATTGGGTGTGTTGCGAAACCAACGGAAGTGACGCCAGCCCAATTTCTTTATCACTATTTTCTTTTAATGAGCGTGAGCTTACCTACTTCTTTACCACTGATACATATTCTAACTTTCGATAAATACGTTAAGTATTCAAAGGAACTGCTATAATGCATGGTAACATAACAGATTTAAAACTGCTTGTAAACCTTTTGATTTGATATAATATATTAACCAATATGTATTGCTGTATTATAATTATAATATGTTGGATAAGGTTTATATATGGGTCTATCTAAACTGTTCTATAACACTTCTTTGAAACATTTGTCCAACAATACATGTTTTGTTTGTTTTAAAACTTTAAAACTTGTAAATTGATTTTCAATGCACTTTTAAGAAATGATAAAGGATTTTTTTATAAGAAATATTACTTTTTCCATCATATACTCAAATTTAAGGACGCTTAAACCTGTGTTTGTGACTCTTATTTAAAATATCTTATTATATTGTACGGGTTATGTATGATGAAAAGTATTGTAAAGAGGTAGCTACGGTCCAAACGGTTCTGTTTGTTGTAGTTTTTCAACTAACGATTCCAATTCTGTAGTCAGATTGTTGTTTTACTTGCTTACACAAATATTACACCATTATTTTTCGGGGAAAGGTAACTCTGACTTTTACACATTTATACAACTTTAGCATTTTATCTATTTTCAGTTGTAATTTTTGAGTAAACAATATACAATAGTATATTCATCATTCAGGTTAATTATTTTCTATGAAGTTTTGAAAGACTCGCAGAATAAGAAAATTGGGAATACCACTATGTGATTTTTTTAAATATTTATGTATTTGTATACTTACGTAATTAACTCGCAGTGGAACATTTAAGCACGGGTGTAGCAACATACCTGTAATAAAACAAAAATTATAAATTTCATATGTTTTTAACAAAAATATTTTATGTGAATTTTATGACAGTTATTCAAATATGGAATCCTGTTATATTAACTACTTATGTTGTTTGTGACTGTGCTGAATATTTTAAGTAAAAAAAGTTTATATTACATAATTTATTTTGAATTCAATTTATTATTCTACCTTCGAATCGAACTCTCGACATCTTGGTTTAAACGACGTAACCAACGAATCCTCTCACTGTTTGGACCTATACTAGTCCCTAGCTGAATGTTTTTGAAGTTTTGGTTTGTATTTGAGAGGAATACTCCTGGGGCCCAAACAGATATAAACCACCATTTGGCCATATCCCTAAAACGGTAAGGCTTATACAAAAAGGAAATACATTTTCTTAGTTTAAAAATTGTGCTCTTTTAAATGGGTTAGGTAAAAACTGCATGTATTGATAAGTATGATATTAGCAAAAATCTTAGATAAAGAAGGAAACTATTTGATATGCTTTCATTATCAGCGGATTAAAATAATACTACCAAGCACTTGTGTATAGAAACATAAGTACTTTTATACTTCCTTTGTTACGATACAATTCAACTCACCTAATTTGTATATAATGTATATTTTCAATGTTTAGTAGTCACGTAAAATATATAAAATACATTAAAAGGGCACAAGTATAATGAAACACGTAATAGTATATCTTGCAGTGTGAAGAGTAACAATATCAGTTTCGGTAACAAGTTTATATGTTACACAGGTATTCGACACAGTATAATATACCTCCAAGTATATTGTATATGTATGTATATAATATTATAACATAAAACATATATATATATATATATATATATATTATATATCAAGTAAACAAATTTTAAATGGACGATTGTTTCTGTTCTTATAGATAGAGGTTGCTGTATTTAGTTTTAAATATACATATATATATATATATATATATATATATATATATATATATATATATATATATAAACTAAATACAGCAACCTCTATCAATAAGAACAGAAACAATCGTCCGTTTAAAATTTGTTTACTTGATATTTTGACAGAGCTAGAGTACATATTGGCATGCAGATTGAGTTAAGTAACTTATTACAAACAAAGCCTATCGACCGGATTGCTTAGCAGCGAGGGTTGGGGAAGTTTTGTTCCAGACCGCATTCTCCTCTAGAGTAACATCTAAAGTCTATAGCTCTGAGAGGAGCTAATCAAGGATATCTCTCAATATATTTTTCTACATCTCTCGTTTTACAAATGTATATTTATGGAGGATAGATGCAGCCGTTTGCACTAACCTTGACAATGGTTTAATGCTAAAGTAATTCATTGCGTCACAAACATCTTGAAAGCCATAATACCTAGGTGGGGAAAAGTTTATAAATAGAAAATAGTGTATAATGCCTATATATTAAATAGAACCCGTAATATTTTCAACCGAAATAATAATGTACAAGGAGAATAACGTTGACAGAACTGATGTGTATAAGTAACACTGTGGGGAATGTAACAGGGTATACAGCGAGCAAACTGGTCGATCATTTAAAACTAGATTCGTAGAACACCGCCCTAACCCACGAGAAAATAAACAAAAACCATCGTTCGCACTACATCTTTATGACAGTTGCAATGAAATGACTGAGGTTTATAATAGCCTCGAAGTCGGACATGTGTGCAATAATAGTCGGAAACTTGAAACCCTGGAAGAATATGAAATGAACAAACATTTTCATAACGAAGACGCCACTTGTGCAATACTTAAAGATAAAGTACAATAATTCAATTTACACTATATTTTAATATGGTCCTATGTCACAAAAATACTTCAATTACTACTGATAAGACTCTAGTAGATAAGAACAAACCAGCCCTCAGTGTCTGCTCTGCCGACCGGCTAGTTCAGGTCCGTGGTTGAGTGTGTACGGTTGGCCTACACGTGTATCATAAATTATTTTATTGTGTGTGTGTGTGAGTGTGACCAATTTATTAAATACTTGTGCTTTATTCAATGTTATTTTACGTGGTTTAACTTCAGTTGACGCGTATTTTATACACCAGACGACATGGCTTTCGTCGCGATTCACGTAGTGATCATTGTAAAAATATAATTTTACAAAATTTACAAGGTAAGGTACTATGTATTTGTCTATGATTACAGATTTCTGGCTATTAAACACATGGGTTTATGAGTTATTATATCATATGGACAGACAATATACGATTTTAAGATAGACATGTCGGGTTCTTAATAAGACATACACTCATAAGACATAATCAGCTTAACGCAAGTCACCCCACTGCTTGGTCAATTTCATGGTGCATGCAAACAACTGAACCCTTGAATTCTGGTGATTGCCTAAGTGGCAGCAACACAGTTTGTCACAAACTAGGACTGACTGTAATGGGGCTTTACGCCATGACGGGATTATGGTGTCCCTAGGGTCAAACTGCTGCTGAACTGCTGTCCTATCACTGCCAGATAAAGCTGTAATCACCGTGTCGTATACAGCTGACTTAGTGTTGGCGAAAACTACATGTTGTATGGTATATATAATTTTGTATTACACCTTCTATGATACCTTCATTTTTATGTGTGTGTTTTAATTTTGTTTTTAGAGGCTTGTTGATCTGTGCCTGAAGGAACAGATTTCAAGGGATGTATTGTTCGTGAGTAGTTAAAAAGCAGCACCTGAAACTTTCATGAATTCGCACTCAATCATCAGCTATTGTGGTGTGGTGCGTAAGCCTACAACTATCACAATAACCTAAAACTATTTTTTTATGCTTATGTAACATAACAATTGTTAAATACTAGTTAAGAACAAAATTTAATTATGTATTAGTGAAACTTCTATATGCACAAAGAACTGTCATTCGTTATAAACCATTAAGTTATTGAAAACGAGCCACGTCTCACTAAATGAATCATCTAAATTCGTAATGGCTGTGATTTAAATTCAGAACCCATTCAGAACAGTAGCTGTTTCTTAGGGAAGGATCCATAACAAAATGACGATGAGCGACTATGATCCTTTTAAAACAGTTCAGAATTTTGTAACTCGGTTTTACTCAAATAATTTTGGTTTAGATTGGTGATATGAAATTAATAAATATTTATTTACTGTATAATAATAGTATAAATAAATATTAATCCAAGTTTTGGCATAGTATTAAAAGAAAATGCTGAATAAGTTAATAGAAAGGGAAAATAGTTTTAATAATTTAATGTACACGTAAAATACAAACATTCTTAATAAACTCGTTACAAAGAACGCTTAATAAATGTTCAGTGCACGGTTCAGTTGGTCTGTACCACCAGGGTGCAGTGCACGCAGCGCAATTTAACAGTCCATGCGTACGATTGGAGGACGCTGATAGCCGGCTGGCACGCATTCCGTGACTAGGACCTGAGATAACTACGGCTGTGTTACTCCTCAAAACCAGGTCAAGATTATGGCCGTGCAGACCACGTGCTGATTGTTTTGCCCTCGTTTCTTGGTCTTTGTTAAGTTTGCCTTTAAACCCTGGTTCAGTAATTGTATTTATTTTAAACTCCCTAAAGACCGTATTTTGTAGATAGTAATATTTTATGTTACTATAAGCCGTGTATAAAAATATCATGGAGTTACCTTGTGAAACAAAAAGTTCTTATTACAACTATAGACAAAGTTCACTTTGGAATCTTCTAAGTATCATTCCTCGTGTCATTACTCACCTCAACTGGAGTATTATTTTTTTAAGTAGCTTAGTATGAACTATAGAGATCTCTTACTTCATCTCTATATAGATATTGCTAGTCTACTACTTTACTTCCTACTATTATTTTTGCTTAGCTGATAACTAATTGACCAGAAATAAAACCATTAAACCATTTTTATGTTGACTATAACAATTCATCAAGTCATACGACACTTATGTGTCCTTGCAAACTGTCTTAAGAAAACTTTGACAACTACGCAATATGCCCAATTACTTGCTTTCTTAACTAAAATGTCCAATCTCTCAATGGTAAAAAATATTGCATAATAAAATTTCTGTGAAAATTCATTTAAAGCAAAATTACATTAAATACTTAAAATTGGTTTTAAAAACTAATTTTCCTTGCCGGTACCTATTTGCATAATGTTTTATTCAGTAATAGTAGCGTGATGGCAGAATCCACCTCCCAACCTCCAGTACACTTCTCCAATGGCAATACATTAAGATGTTCATAATGTATTTTAGAGTGGCGACATTATTCAGAATCAAAGCGTAAATTTGAATATATATTACAGAATCACGTACAGCTTCATATACAGAAAATTACTCTTGTTACTTAGAAAAATTTGATGTCGTAGAAGTAATAACTAATACAGGTGCTAAAGAGTCAACTTTGACTCAAATGAAGTAATGGTACAGAAATAAAAGATACGGAATAAAAATAAAATTTATAAATTAATACACACAGGTGATATAAATAATGACTGGATTGCGAACAAATATATATATATATATATATATATATATATATATATATATATATATATATATATATATATATATACACACACACACACACACACACACACATTAATTTACATATTAATTGAACTCCTTTTGAAATATATCTCTGTTAGAAGTTGATATAGTGCTATGTTTACGTTTCTATAAAAAGTTTATATCTAGAGTAATTGTGAATATTCAGAATGAAATATCTGATGTAAGGAACAGGATTGTTTGGCCATTTGCCATAGTAGCCAAATTAGAAAGTTCGCTTGACAAACCTGGTATCTACATATTTTATATACTCTTATAAATAATATATAGTAAATATATATTTTATATGTATATATATATATATATATATATATATATATATATATATATATATATATATTAGTCCCGGCGGTGAAAGTAAATTTGTGATTCAATGTTTATCGAAATTATAACAGTAGTATATAGTATATAAAATAATCCATATTATACAGGTGTCTCACAAGAAACCCGACAAACTTCTTAGGTGGTTTAATGTCATCAAAATGATGGACAAATTTTATAGAAACGTATGTCTGGAAACGATTTGTTAGTAATCTACGGCTAAAGAAAGATTTCGCCCGATTTTCTAGGAAAGGACGGCAATAAAGCGAAACTGATGTTTATGTGGCGTAAAGATAGTTGTTGAATTTAATTGATTTTATCTAAAATTATCTAAACACTTGAATAAAATCCGCCCAAGACCTGTAAGACCACCTATTTCTAAGATACTCGTATCAGAAAAAATATGAAAAATTCGGTCTTGAAAAACATGCTTTGTTTAGATTTGAAGTACATTAAATTCATTAAATGGGTAATATACACATAATATATACATTTAAAAATATTTATTTAAAATATGATCATATCATTGTATGAAACAATACACTTAAAAGTTCTACGATCTATACAAGATACTTACATTTTTGGGTGTATCGGGGACTTTCTAAAAAACTCGTTTTAATTATTATTTTCGTAATTGAACCTAAAATGTTTTCAAGAATGCTATTTTCTTCTTGAAAGAGACTGTATTTAAATGTATTTTTATTTCATTTACAGATTTTAATACTTCAACATAATATTCATTAAGCTGTGCTTTTTGTTTAAATATTGAGCCGGATATGTTGTTTATGGCAAGAAAGGGGAGTTGTACGCTTGGAGTCTAGGTTATATAGTAAATATGAGCTCTCGAATTTTACTTTTACAAATGTGTATGTTTAATGTAACCTAAGGTGTACTGTGATGAGAAGTTATTCAGCCATACAGTGATATACTACATTTTCCAATGACGAAATAATTAAACTGTAGTTTTAAAGGATTAATATTCATTGCTTGAGCGGGTCCATTCCGTAACGAATATGTCTGCTAACATGAATATTTATGTCTTGGGTAAAAATATCATTTTTAATACTGTAGTTAAAAATAGTTATGCAAAGTTGTCATAAAGGAGGTTTTACGGACTGTATAAGATTCAGGGTCTAGTACTGTATTGAATATTTAAAAGACTGTTTCCATTCAGCACATTTCTCTGTATAATAAAATTGCGAAAGCAACAATAAGAATTTTATTAAGATTGAGTACTGGGCCATTTGGGAACTATAGATAGGCATCAGTTAGTCACAGATATTAGTGTTGGGAACATACAAGTTTGACTACATACTATGGTAAGTGGTAAAATGTAGTTACACTTTGAGTAGTAAGTTACTCCTTAAGTGGATAACTTGCGGCCAGTGCTTGTTATAGATTGTAACAATACAGATGTTAAAGATAGCACGTAATATATTTTAAAATAAGAGAATATTCACTTTTGTCACGTCCAATTGGGCGTGGTTTTTTTACACCTAACAATATTCCTTAGCTCTTAGATACGCCTTTTTTGCAAAGTAAATTGTGTTACTGTTTATAAACATTACATTTTAATCTTACTAAACTAATGTATTTTAGTTTTCTATAAACTAATGATTTTAATTGATTTTGTGTTTTTATTTTATACTGCTATTAATATTAGTATCCAATTAACGAAATATATGTTCATATAAAGTGTTATCGATCATAGGATCGTTCATTTAATTTAATTTGTTCTCAAAAACAAATCATGTTTGTCATTTTGTTTGTTTTTAATTATTTCTTAACTAATATTTACGCATGCATATAAGTTTACTCCATATAACTTTATTAAAATAGGCCATGATTATCAATATTAAAAGAGAAAATATAGTTTTATAGAATACAAAATATCAGTGCACATAAAGTATGAAGAAAATAGTGAACAATGTATTACTAATAATGTGTACTTTGAAATACTTACTTACTCGTGTAAATAAAACTGTTCTCGACTCTACTTGGTTTTTAGTAGAAATACATAAATTATTGAATATATCTTAATGAAATGCCAAAAACTTGTACCTTCATTCTGCAGGAACTAAGTTTATTTAAATCAGTTGATTTACTAATTTAGTATAAATCTCAAATGTGTACTACGTTATATAAAACGATATTTTGCCAAGGAAAGACTGGTGTTTTAAAAATATTCCTTAGCTCTAAGATATACCTTTTTTGCAAAGTAAATTCAGTTACTGTTTATGCATGTTTCATTTAAATTTGACTACATTCATTTATTTTAGTAATCTATACATTTAAAAAGTTATAATTTTGTGCTTTTATTTTATACTGCTTGAATCTGTGTATTCTAATTTATTACCTTTCCAGTGAAAATATTACGTATAAAGGAATAAGGTAATCATAAGGGTTTTAAATAAAAATATAGAAGATATATCGTATTAATTTATCCCAACATGTTTCATCTCCATTTTTATCATGTTATTATTCAATTTAAAGTATATTAGAACTGTGCTTGCGACTTTTTAATTAAATCCACATTTATTTTACACATATATTTGACAGATATATTCCATGGCTTCAAGTAGTACATTATAATTTATGGCTTAAAGTTAATATGTATCATAGTTAACCATTTCAATTTTACAAAACAAACGATATGTCGAAAAGGCTTCGAGTATAAATACTTAAGGCATAGACAAAGCTGTTTTTGTGTTAGATTTTTTTGTTTCAGGTAAAAATAAGTGATAAATAGAAATTTTCTTACATTTGCATAACAGTTGTATTGCTTTTTTTAACTAATAACACATATTACGTAGTTTAAACAATAATGAGTTATTTTCTAAATTACTTCTCACATGATCCTCATAAAAGTTTTAATTGCCTTTTTATCTGTATTACTAAATTATTACAACATTTACTAACTCGTTGGGGCTTAGAACTTTACGCGAGGAGTAACGTATGGTTTTAAACCAGAAAAATTGATTTAAGAAACCAGTAATATGTTTTTCCAACAAGAATTAGTTCTTACGTAATTTTAATCTCATATATGTTGAATTACATCTACATCTTTGGTGTGTCTTTTCACTACTCAATTATGGTGTACATTTTTTTATAGAGAAGTTACAACAATTTTACTTTACCGCTTTAATAAGTAGAGACATCAAGGTTTTCAATCTTCTAATAAAACATTTTAATCCAGCTTTAACATTTTCTTTGTTGGTGAAATAAAACGAAGTTTTACGACTATTAATGTAAATAAGAATACCTTAGATACACAAACACAACAAAGACAAATTTTGTCATTTGTCATTGGACACATATAACTAAATGCACGTGAACCACTAAATAAATGAGTCGGTATTACTCACAGGTACAAATGACACAGGTCTTATTATCAAGGGAGTAAACGTAGTTATTTTTCTCTTTTCAGTATGAGATAGAAGCATTCATTTGAACACTATGAAGCTCATTAGTTTAACGTTACAACTGTTAATATTGTCTAACGAGACCTTTAATTACTTTCTGGATAGCTGACCTCCTCTGAAGATTTCTCAATGATACACTCTTTATAATGAGGAATTTGAAATTGAAATATATCGATATAGAGAGATGACGTGCAAATACCTCAAAGCTCCAAAACTCTAGCTATATACTTAACTTTAGGCATAGCAAGTTTTATTGTAGGACCAATATTAGTTTATTGAAAAGTTTACTGACAAACATATCATGTTGCTAACATGTTTTATGTAGTAACAGCATCTCCAATCGTTCCATCTTACACTGGGAACGACAAGAATGCTCTGTAGCTGTCATGATCTAGGCCACATTAATAAAAGTTATAGCTGGTTTGAATCGGCAGTTAAGTCTTTCCTATAGTACTCTAGTACAGTGCATTAGATAACTCTCCACGAAATAGCAGTAATTTTATGTACAATTACATATTCATCATTTATTGAGGACATCTATACAAGCCTTTTACGACGATAAAGCTGTGATATATATATATATATATATATATATATATATATATATATATATATATATATATATATATATACATATAAATAAATATATATGTACATATAAATAAATATGTATATATATATATATATAGTGGGGGGGGAGGGTTGTGACCCTCCCATTTACAAAAACATATTTCAGGTATATGTTTACTTTCGTGAAACTGAAAGTATACTCGTAGTCAATCAATGTATCATAGTTCAGTTTAGTTTGAATTTGTTTCCATATTTAACTATAACAGCTGACATAAAATAGTTAAACACAAGTCTTATGCTTCATAATTTTTCGGAATAACGAGTCCGTCTGCGACTCGTGGGTGTTGACAAATATAATACAGAACTCATTTCCCGCGCGTAGGGCAAGAGAGACAGCGAACAGTGGCCATGAACTCCTACAGTTCGTAGTTCTTATCGCTTTCGTTGTTGGCGCTAGTCGTTTATTCTTGTGTTATTAATTAATACCGATAGTGGCAGTACTAAGAAAAATAAAAAAGTGATAAAATTCTAGATTGCCTATTTTACCATATGGAAATATTACAATTCTTTAAATTTTACTCCCTATTACTAGTACACTTCTCCGGTATTGTTTCAACCAAAATTTTGTAGGACTTAAATAAAATTAAATACTTATTAATCCGTGTTTCATAGTTGACCTACCTATAAAAAGAAAACAATGATCTTTCAACCCTTTGGTGGTGAACTTCTGATATATTTGTGGTTATGGAATTTATTTAATTTATGTTACGACAATTTTAATCAAATATTCACTAAAACTGTTAAGTCCACCACCAAAATAAGATATCGTGGTCATTTAAATGATATCTCACTTGAAGTCCATAATTTTTAATGTTTTATTTTACTCACTAGGATACACACATATGATTACATAATATAATATAATAATAATAAAAAAATATAATTGTTGATATTTTTCTAGGTTGCCCTCAAAGGGTTGTCAACAACAATAATCAAGCCCCTGGCACCGTCAAATTTTATTCTAGTGTTAAGTTTTATGGCTATTGATATGTAACATATAAGTATCTTGACGTTCTCGTCTGTTAATTTATAATTTTTTATTAGATAGCTTTGGTTATAGAAATTACTGATTCGTCTTTCAACATCTCTTTCAAAGAATATTTTATTCCAATTTGTATGCTTCAGTGTTTTTTTTTATCCTTTTCAAACTCAAAATTATCAGTTTTATTTTTTCAGATTCAACTTACCTGCTTCTTAAACACTCCTAAATAAACGACTAATTTGTTATGTGAAAGATTAACAAATATATTATCTATCCAGTAGGCACCCTGTCAGATCTCAGGTTGTTGCCTGAATATTTTGTCTAATACTGTACAATAGACCCTTTTTATCCCTATTATGATGACATTAAAATATATATAAATAAAATAGATTTATCTTTCGTCGATTTATATTCGTTTACATTCATCAATTATTACGATAGTTATTAACCGATCGCTATGACGTGTTTTTGACATACTTTGTGTATGAAAACCCAAAATTACATAACCAAAGTAACGAAATATCGTGCTTTGTAAGTAATATTTAACTTTAATTCATATTTTGTATTACTGTATTTGTTCATCGCCGAGCGTCTACTGCGTAATGCACGAAAGAACTAACAGATAAGTGTGTTCAAAATTTGGCATGGCATTGTACTTTTAGAATATAAACTTTAAGGGAAAACAAAACTAAAAAAAATATTTGCTTGATCAATTTCAATTCTTTACATCCTTACAGAGTACTGTGAACTACACATCCTTAAAAGTTCTAGTTAAAACTTTCTACTGAATTAAATTTACCCTTGAATTAAATGCAACACGAGTCTGTGATATGATCATACTATAACTCGTACTATTTTGATTCAATAGCACACAACTACAATATGCGTTTTTTACTTGCTTCGATATTTCAGATTCTGTAATCAAGTAAGTGTTGATCAAGTTACTCAAAAGCACAAGTCAATATCAAATCGTTTTTAAGATGAGGAATGTTTTTCCATACTCATTAGTTCACCCATTAGTTTTGCAGAGGGGTAGAATTATGATTCAACTGGATCTTTTATGTAAGGTCTAACACTATAATTTTATTTAGTTGTTTTATATTTAATGATATGCAAATTAAATATCCATAGCAATATGGGACACTAAATGTATAATTTAATGTTCAAAACGTAACTTATTATACTTGCTTTACCTAACAATTGTAAAACAGACAGGAAATAAACAGATTTTAATTAGCGATGGTGTTACCGATTGTGTAGGCAAAACAACGAAATGGATGATTCTTAGCAAATAAAACAGATAGGACATTTTTACGCAGTAATTTACTATTCGGTACTTTTCTGGTTCAAACCGCGTCAAAAATTAAAGTCAACTCTTTAAATATTTCGACCTCGCTGTGGAGAGTCATCAGCAGTAAAAATATGTTAAAAGAATACTGGCAGGATAATGATCCTGTATTGTTGTGAAAATCATTTTTAGATTTTGAAATAGAATTAAAAACTATTATAAAGAAACGTCCTATCAACATATATTAAAGATTATTTTATGGCAGTGAAATGTATGTTTGTGTCTCCGTGGCAGTTAAATATTAGTAAATCAGAGGATTGATTGCTTAAAGTGTCCATGACTATCTAGTTTTCCTTTCTTTTTTTATCTGGTAAAATCTATATTACTGCACTAGGGTCTATTAATGTTCCTCCTAATATAGAACTTCCAGTATATTCGATACAGTAGAAATTGTTAAATATTTAGTTATGAATATCATGTAAGGGAAGAATTTTTGGAATATATTATAGAAACGTACTTTTTTAATCGGAGGCCCAACCTTGAAATATATATCGCCATTCTACAAGTTGGACTCAGATTACTGATTTTTTGCTTAAGAAAACAGCATTTTAACTGGAGTTCTCAGGAGTGATGGGTTGAAGCGCAATCCACAGAGCTACTACAGACAACAACTAACCAGACACTAACGGTTATTTATTGGTCTGTTGTTCCCGTAGCCACAACCAATCGCTTTCAGACTTACAACTGGTTAGTATAATTGTTTTCGATAACTTTTCCCACCTTATGAGTGAAAAAGGATTTTTTTAGTGCAGTGAAACTGTCAGTAGGTCGTGTCTCGAAATATAACTCAATGGGAAGGCCGTATGAAAGCCAATCTACTTTAGGAATATAGAAAAACACTCATGACTGTTTGAGATAATGGGAATTTGGTAGTACACGCGAATCGGAATCGTTAGGCAGTGAGATTTCACATAATGTGGAAGGTAAGTTCGTTTCCGCTCCATAAATATAATTTTGAAGTGGTTAATACCATGTATAATAAGTAAACAGACAGATGTTAGACCTATCCTGTCTTGTCTTGGTAGAAGTTGTAAGACTGCATAATTATTACTCATCTTCTATAGCTGTATCTTCTCTTGCTTACTTCCCCATTTCCCCGTACCGAATCCTTCCTACATAGCTGTGTACGTGATGCACTCTTAATGCTCATGAATATTGCATCTGTACTACATTATAGACTGCTCTTTTCTAGGTAAACAAGCTGACGGACTTGTATGCAAATAGAGATGAAAGTATATACTGTGTATTTATGCGGCGTGACTAATTTATACATGTAAATTTATAATACCACGTACTTAACATATAATTCTTTAAAGACAGTGACGTTTGGACCTATTCTGATTAGATTCCCCAACTGCTAAATACCTCAATCTTATTGTAAGGATGATAATAGTGACTAGGCAATACATAGTCTTCACTTTCACGAATAGTCATTACGAACCCTACAAACTCTTATCCCACGTAGCACGAATGGGCCCATTGCTTCAAAGACTGGAAACTAAGAGTTATAAACTATGATGCTAAAGTCATTGAGCGTACTCTCATTCTATAGAAAAATCTGTACTGGAATCAATGTCATGTTGGTAACATTCCGTAAATGATTCGAAATAAAAATAGAGCAAAGTAAACTAATTTTATTAGTACCCATAAGTTCAATATTTTGGGATTTATTTGAAAGGGCAAATCCTTCCTCAAAAGAGCCGCCGTTATTTAAATAATTATTGAATGTATAGTAATGAATCAACCTGTCTGTCACATTACTGACTTCGTAGTATCACCATATATAAAATAAAAACGTTTTTAGACTTAATTCTGACGTGGGAGATCACATATTTCAGGAATGGTGACTATTTTGGTATTTTACTTTAGCAGCAAAGATAAAACATAATATTTTGTAATTAATGACTCGAAGACATAACTTTTGATCATATCAATCTAGCACTTCAACTCAAAAATACTATTTGGTAAAATCAAAGGATTTCTCAGTTATCTCACAATCTAAAAAACACAATTGTGACTCTAAATTATTGATTTAGGCAATACCGAAGATCGCATCACCATAAACCAAATCCTGAGTGGACCTATATTGCAGGCACAAGCAATCTCTGCTCATAGATAGTACTTTGCAATTAACCTACTTTATCAAACCACTTGCTATATTAATTTATTTAAAACCTCACAAATTTCAAACTGCCCAGCAATCCTATCTATGTTATAAACCGATCATGTTATCATTCAAACGCTAAATCACCATCTCAGAAACCCTTTTAAGTACCGTAAATGTCGTACTAATGAGACCGTATTTGGTGGAGAGCCGACTTGTAAATTGTATCTACGATATTGATTCAAGTACTTTTCAAAAGAGTTTGATTAAAACCATGAAATAGATAAATGCGGTAGAAAAAAGCCCCATATACAATATCTATTTCAATCTAACAGCCCAGCAGGATTCAGGAGCTTATAGTGAGCATGTTAGAAGTAATATACATTTCTGTCAAAAAGTGCAGCATTTCTTCAAATAGTGAATCCGATGTATCTGGATATTGTGAATAACATGAAGGTGAGTTTTAAATTAATTGCTTACATCACCTGAGATGATAATAAATAACACGTTTATAGTATAAACTTAAGAAACATCACTCTTAATTCATAAGTTTATAAAACAAAATAACAGTTAGAAAGTTTTACTTTTGAAAAATATTGTGCAAAATTGAAGGTGTAAATGTTGGTACTAATAAGTGGTAATAGCCCTTAAAGATGCAAATCTAATACACACAGAGTATTTCTGGACATTTTGAGAGTTCCAATTACCTTTTCATTGAAAAAGAAAAAAAGGAGGGGGTCCGAGGTCATTTTCTCACGTGCGCTTTCTGTAATAGTACTTAATATCATGTTATTTGGTTAAATAATGTTATAAATTTCCTTATGAGAGGGGAATATGTCACGTGCGCGCGCGCTCATGTTTGTGTGTGAACCTTCGGCTTTGCAGATGATTTCGCAGTGGCACTCGAAGGTAAGCACCTAGAAGAGGTTCAGTTTGCTGCTAACGAAACCATAAGGGAGTGGCTGACGTCTAAACAACTTGAATAAGTCGTGCTGATCAATAGAAGGAAAGAAAGAGAACCATCACAATTACAGTCGGTGACGCGAAAATAACATCTGTACCAGCCCTCCGATACCTTGAAATATGGATCGCCGAAAGACATAGGCACTGAAGGAACAGCTTCAAGAAGTTAGTAAAAAAGCAGCTCCAGTAGCTGGAGCTTTAACTGAGCTAATGCCGAATATAGGAGGCCCAAGACAATAAAGACGTAAACTATTGGGTGGAATTGTGAAGGCTGTTCTGCTATATACACCTGCGCAATGAATATAAAGAGCTACGCGCGGAAGGCATTTTCAGTACACCGAAGTACATTTCTGCCAGTAGTCTATGGCTACCGTACAATATCCTATGAGCCCGCAAGCGTGCTAGCAGGGGAAGTTCATTGGATCTACTGGCCGATGAAAGGGCCAGGATCTACCGGCGCAAACAGAGAGGACAAGATCAGAACCATCGAAGGTACTATAGAAAATACCATCTAAGGAGTAAGGAGACCACACAAATAATATGTGACAGCAGATGGAACGAAGCCGCTGACGGTAGATGGACTCATCGACTTATCAGCAACGTCCATAGCTGGAGCATTAGAGCGCATGGATAGGTACACTTTTACCTCACCCAAATGCGCAGTGGGCACGGGTGCTTCAGGGCTTACCTTTTCCGTTTTCATTTGAATTCGTAACTGACTTCCACTGCCTGTGCAGAAGTGGCGGAGACAGCAGAACACGTATTCTTCTATTTCAAACGGCTCAAAGCTCAAAGAAGAGAAGTAGTAGGGAAAAGTTTGGAGCCTAAGAACCTGACCGAGACGATCATGTCTCCGGAGCCCAACTTGAAAGCTATATCCAGCTTTGCAACAATAGTGATGGAGAGACGTATAACCAGTCCACCACTCACGAAGTAATGCCTGACGACAGTTCCTCGGGATGGCTTATACAAGAAGATGAATTGCTTATCCCACATTATCTATTAATATTTCCCCACCTTTTGCTATCGCAAAACTCACACATGCACACACACACACACACACACACACACACACACACACACACACACACACACACACACACACACACACACACACACACACACAAACACACATCTATAGTTTATTTTGGCATGCTAATTTCACAAACGGTAAACTTTAAACCAATATTAATGTTCTTAGAATACCTAGGAGATATTCTAAAACGAGTGAAACGAATCGTAATACATTTATTTATTACAGTTCAGTCGTTATGTTACTCTTGGTAAACATAATTAACGTCAATAGTTTGCGAAGTTTTAAGCTTTCCAAGAAACTCTTAATTAGTAATGCGCGATTTAACGTTCTTTCTCGAGAAAAGTCACTAAAATAAGTCGTGTTTAATTACTTTGTAGTTGCCAAAGGGATCTCCACTAACTGAATCTTGTTTTTTTTTAGAGTTCAAGTAAATATTTTTACATTGAAGCACTAACTACGCGTTCTGTACATTATTAAACTTTCAAATACTTTCATTATTTCATATGCATCTTAAGTGTTAAAGTCAATACAACATTTATTTTAGATGTATAGCCGAAGATTGTTTCACAGTGTTTTATATTTAAATCCACTTCATACTTTTACCATACTTTTTTAATTGGTCTATTTAGTCCCATTATAATGGAAAATATTGTTTTTTTTAACAGAACATTTACGTTCCTAAAGGCTTCAAAACCCCCGAAAAAGAGCTCCATTCTTTCCAAAATAAGAACACACTATGTCATTTCAAAATTTATAGACTATTTATTACATACAGACCTTAATTTTAATCCTTTTATCTGTGTATTAAAATTCGGACAAACATTTCTTTACTGAAATAAACAAACGAACGAACTTTCCAATTATAAAGTTGTCAAAAATAATAATAAGTTTTTATGGTTGTGTAACATTTGTTTTTGAGCTTTTCTATTAATAATTATCATGTAGTAAAATCTTTTGCTTTAAGGTTTGTTGAAGTTCAAAATATCCTTTGAAACATTCACAAATCCCTTTTAATGCTAAGACAAATAGATAAAATCTTTTAAAATTTATGTAGTAAATTATTGTTTTTACTAGAATACAGATTTTTGTGATACAATGCAATATTAAACTTCCTTAAAGTTAATTTAGAACCAAATTTAGCGTGCATATTCAAATTTAAGATTTAGTACTGGATTTAAACACAACTGTAGTACATTTTACCAAAAAGTTGGTTTTGTTTTTGTTATGGTATAATTGTGTGAATCTAACACATTTAGACCAAATTAATGAAGGCACGATTTAAGATGAAATATACCTACGCATACTGTTTCAAATTATAAAGAAATAACAAAAATATGAATATACAACAAAGGATTTTTTATACTTTGTTTATTTATAAATAATAACAACAATTAGGAACCTTCATAATTTATCTTTACGAACTCCTATCTGATGAGAAATGGTTTGTTTGATCTTTAAATCCGAATGATACTAACAAAATACAATCGTTCTTTCTTATATATATATATATATATATATATATATATATATATATATATATATATATATCTTATAATTTATTATATCTTCTCTTATATATATATATATATATATATATATGTAATAAATTATATTTCGTCTAAAATACGATACTTTCAAGAGATATACAGGTTAATAAAGGATGGGAATGCAAAAATGTTTTGTCCAACACACATGGGGTCACAAACGTTTCGTTTCAAAGAAAAGTGAGAATGTGTGAAACACCTCCTTGTAGGCAACATGTAGTGTTATCTTTGATATTCGGCCTGTATCAAAATCTCTCTATATACATTCAACCAACGCTATATTAAGTATTTTGAATAAGTAATAATTTTGAGATAACAAAACTGATATGAATATGAGATAAAGACCAAGAAGTATTTATCACACGAATTTTCACTTGCAGTTTAACACAATAAAAATTTAAAAAGATTATAGAAATTATCATACTTAATAAAATATGACAAATACTACAAACACCAAATCCAAAATACATTAAAATAATCTACTGATTTTTATGTTAGCTATAGAATGTACACGCTCGTGTTCTATTCTTACTTTCTGCCCATTTAGTTTTTTATATTGCTATTATGTTTTATATTGTGACTAGCGGGCCCGGCGCGCTTTGCTGCGCATTTCAATAATTTTTTGCAAAAGTTGCCCGCGGCTTCGCACGCAATTTCCCGTTGAAAACAGTACACTATATTCACTTATTCTTTTTCTATCACATTCTAAACATTGCTGAGATAATTGATAGTCGTTCCATCGTGAGCCTCTTGGGCGTATTATGAAGGTATGTACCATATTCCTGCCTCTATCTAGCTGTTACCCACGGCTTCGCACGCAAATCTTAAGAACCGAAGTCCTTATATTACTTAGTAATTTTTTTTTTTTTACTATAATAAATTTTAGATTAAATTAGTTATATCTCCGATGCCACGATTGAGCTTGCTTTGTTGTCTCGATCGAGAGAATATGTACACACGGAGTTTTGAGAACCATACTTCTGTCAAAAAAAACAACTAAGGTTGATTTTATAACATTCTTTATATTTGTAGCCAACGTAAGATAGTAATTATGATATCTGCATTACTCTTCTGATCAAGCATGAGCATGGTTTATATTAAATAAATATTGCAGTTAAAGGTGAATTTTTACGTCAAATTTGAATTGTATTATCTGGATAGTAAAGTCTATGTTTAACAGTGATTGCAAAAACAGTTTAAACAAAATTTGTCGTTTCTCTTAAGCTTACTCTATGCTTTAAAACTATAAGTGTAATATATGTTTACAAAGAACAGCTGATTAAAAATTTGAAAAGACGTTAACATATGTTTGCTGCAATGCATTTCTTATGGGTATTTCTGTAACCAGTGGGGCGGAATCCTGAATCGGGAAAGGGATGGGCATAGCTTATAAACCTTCTCCGTGGAAAAATACATATACGTACAAATTTTCATCATGATCGGTCCAATAGTTCACGATTCCATAAAGGACAAACATACAAACATTCATTTTTATATATATAGATTTGTATTTGTATTGTGATAAAATTACAAATTATGTAATTTTATCACATGTCATGCCAATTTTTCAGTTATCACCATGGAAAATGTGAGCATACATACATATCGACACTTAGTAGTAAACAGTACAGGGTGAACACACGAATTGTTTAAAAATAACCAAGGAATGGTAAAAACCTCTAACTTAAGGTTTTATAATGAATTAAATTTTAAGTGCTAGTGAAAGAAATCTTTTTATCTGTACACAGAAGCTCACATAACGATGCGATGCGATGTGGACAAAAAAGGCAAAAATTGTGCTGTGTGTATTTTTCCTCAAATAAATATTAAAAATGTTAACAGTAAATATATAAATTTAGGGAGGTTGAATATTTCAGGTTAAAAGGTAAAATATTCTCTCAAGTACAATTCTAGGACGACCGGCTTATAGCGACTACTTAACCTCCATCAATAGTCGGCAGGCGCTCAGCTGCCAGTACAATCACAATAATGCGATGCGATGTGGACAAAAAAAGGCAAAAATTGTGTTGTGTGTATTTTTCCTCAAATAAAATTTAAAATGTTAACAGTAAATATATAAATTTAGGGAGGTTGAATTTTTCAGGTTAAAAGGTAAAATATTCTCTCAAGTACAATCCTAGAACGACCGGCTTATAACGACTACTTAACCTCCATCAATAGTCGGCAGGCGCTCAGCTGCCAGTACAATCACAATGTCGCTCAGTTGTCAATTTCCGTGTAATAGTTACTTTACGTTGCTAACCTTGGTTCTGTTGCGATAAACACTGTGTGTACCCATGACACTTCGCCAATATCTACCACAACCCTTGGAAGAACGGTTTACTATATTGACAACCGAAACAATGGTCGGTAGGCGCTCTGCTGCTGGTATAATGACAGTCTCCCAGTTGTCATTCTTCATTGTAATAATCACTCTATGTTGCTTACATTTGTTTTGTTGCGATATACAATGTGTATACCTATAAGACTTCGTCGATGGCAGTTTGTAACATTGTAACGGCATTTGACATCTGGTCTTTTACTGTTGATTTGTGCAAATGTTTCTTACTACTTTATAAACAATTCGTACTTTGAAATTGTAGAGTAATTATTGCATAAAAGCCCCAAACCTTTTAACTTAATTTTGAACCGCTAATATCACAATAAGCTCTAAACAGAATCATATACATAATTGTATCCAAAACTGTATAAAGATTTTTTATATTTCTGTTATATTAATTGTCACGTGGCACATATAACAGCATAGCGATTGTCAATAATTTTATGAACTATATAAAATAATCTACTGATTTTTATGTTAGCTATAGAATGCACACGCTCGTGTTTCTATTATTATTTTATATAATCAAAATTATATTTAGTTCAATGAATACTTTCATAACAAGAGAGATATATCAGTCGTCATAATTCATATAGTAGCATACATTACAACTTCTACAATAAAAGTTTATTTTTAGTTATTATCTACTTTAACTTTGATTTACGTCACAAAAACAAACTTACATAACAATATTATAAGGTAGAGTTCTTACTATTATTATATACAATAAAAATACATATATTTACGCCATAAAATTACTGCAGACATACATAAAGATACCAAATTATTTTAAAATTGTTTCTTAAGACATGAAAAAAGTTGCTTTAGGAAAGAATTTCAATTATAAATACTCCCAATTTATTGGTGACTTAATGTAATGTTGATTTCTTGATTAATAAGTTAAATTAAGTGATTTAGCTTAAAACAATAATTTGGAAAGTGGAATAAACATACATAATTTGTCACGCTAAGTTATAATTGTTTAAAAATATGTTAAAACACATGAAAAACGTTTATAAATTGATAAAACACGCCATTTAAATATATAGCTAAACAAGAATGAAACTCCCTATATAATCCTTATTATTGTAAACTAAGTTTATTTATTTTTCTCGAGTTATACTACATCAGAATTATTATAAATAATATAAGTAAACACTTCACTGACATTGCAATGAAGGAGGAGGAGCTCTTCTTATTGGAATATAAATTTTCATATATTTAAAATATAAAACTTCACTGACATACCTAATTCCATTTGTAACTGGTCCCAACAACACGTAACAGGTACACGTCCGTCCCCAGTACAGGTGTAGTGGCGTGAAGGGGAGGCATAACGCCTGGATGGCTCACTGAATTTATGATCGTTCCCGGATTGGATTTCCTTCCCTATTTCCTTCACCCTCCTGGGCCCGTATTAGACTGTGGCTAGGTTCATCGTTATTTATGCCTCGATTTAAACTTTGAAATTATTTTATTCTTGTTTTCGCTCTTAAACGTTTGTTTCATTACACAACGATTAGTTTATAATAAATTAAGATTGTATGTTTAATTTTTTGTTTGAATAGTATTTTAATCCAACAGTCACAAATTTGTAACATTGAGAACTATTAAGATTTTAACAGAAGTATGTATTAACGTAATCAATTTTCATGAAAACTTAGAAAATTATGTTATTACCATAACTAAAAAGCATAGCACTTTATTTTACCGATTTGGGGGACAGTTATCACGGGAATTTGGCAAGATTTTCTGTTTGTTTGTACTATATCCACAGATACAATTTAGATCGGCACTGTTGAAAATTAAAATGTGTATTAGTTTATTTCTTGAAAACAACTAATGTGACGGGTTAATGTTCTTTTCAGTCATTAAATAATTGGGTCATGTTACAGTTTCGTCTTATTTTAAGATCAATTTAACTAATTTCCAACATCCAACTTTGGGTGTGACATCCAATTATTGGATGAAATACGCTAAAATAGGTACTATAAAATCTATTTTTTTATGAATAGAAAAACATTCCGGCATTCTATACTTATTTTTTTCCTAATCGGTTATGATAATGCAAATTAGCTGAAATATACTGTACTAGCTCACAACATTTCCATCGATCCCCGTGAAGAATTTTCTTTACGCAGCATTGATTGCTATATATGTGTAGCCTCTCAGTGACCACGGCCTATATTTAGACAACCGTGACGCAACCAGTATGTCTTTAGACCAAGGAGAATACTTTAATGGTAATTTACTGATTAAAATTTAAGATTCAGGTTCCTCTACCTAAGAATCGATACTGCTTATGAATTCAAAGAAGGTTAACTTTGAATTTATGAAAACATTAAAACAATGCACTTTGTGTTTCATATAACTCTATTGACCCCCATCATAATAAATGGGACTAAGAACTCGTTGTAGGAGTAAAACTAAATAACACAATTTTGATGAGAATCAGGGGTATGTATCTGACTTTAGCCCATGTTAGAGCAGAAGCAGCGACTGGTTGTACAGATAAATAATTTTCCATTCCTACGATGAATAGACAAATATAAATACTATCAGCATGAACATGGAACTTACAGTCCAGGATAGATGTTATGTCATTAGTACATAACAAGAATAAGAGAAAACCCAAATTGGAAGATTGAGGTGCTCCTTATTCCACAATGAAACGATCAGAATACGTGTACATTTAAATATGATTACATCTGAAAGTCCTTTATAAAATACAGCAAACAAGATGAACAAAAATTCCAAAACCGTTTAAAAAAAAGAAGAGTAATGTGCGAGTTTGTCGATTGTTTTTTAAGGGCCGATAAATAATATTAATCTGACTTGAACTTATTCCCAAGACCAGAAAATTCTACAAAAGACGATTTTATACATTAGGAAACAAACATCTCATGTAAATTTCATGGAGTATTTTGGCATTTCTATTGCGGCGTTAATTAACTAGCAGAACCTGCAACATTTTTAAACAAGTTTGAAACTAAAAAACGATATAATTTTGTCTGACTTAAAAACACTTTTGGAAATGGAAAAGGTATTCAGTTGTGATACAAGGTTTGGTTATAGTTTCAAAGAAACCATTACTCCTTAATAGTATCATGAATTATGCAGTTGAGATAAAGGGGCAGATATAATTTAACTGACGTTAACATACATATTTCAATATCCTTCAAGACAAAAATAATTAATTTATAATCTCCTTCAAGAAAGACCGCAGCGACGTCCTGTACAAAGACAGCCAGAGGTATTTTACCAGCTGCAGACAAAGAAGACAAACAAAGTACAACAGTGGTGGTGATGCCGCCGATAAAGACAAAGAAGCAGACAATAGAAGATATCCAGGACAAGTTTGCTGGAAAGACTTAAACACAAAAGACTCGTGGACAACAATTCGGCGCTGTTGCCTTCATGCAACAGATCTTTAAAAGTTTTTAGTTTGATCAGTCATTACCACAAACTGTTTATTTGATAGGGAATTATACTCAGTTAGAATGTTTTTGTGTAATGGATATTCTTGGAATCGCCAGTGACTTTATGTAGACTAAATATTAAAATTTTTGGTAAATAATTATATGAAATTATTTAGACACAGGGTTAGTTTTATCCTCACCTCCGTCAAATCCAAAAAGAAACCGATGAGATCACTAGTTACATGTTTTGCAGATAACACTCCTTCATCGGAGTACAGTATTCTAGCTAAAATATATCAGCACAATATACATGACACACCAAAAGACAATCACCCCGTTGATACGAAAGCACATTGAAACCGTTAAAACATTGTAGGCCTACATCTACATGACCAGCAACCACGATATGAGTTTGTGTAATTGTTCATGTCGTGGTTTGCTGCTGTATCGTATATTTGTAGGTTTCCGTAATTGAAAAAAAGCTCATTGGTTGTATTTTGATTTAGCGGATGTGAGGTTACCTAATTAGTGTTATTAATATGTTATTTTGTTGTATTTTAATCTATGTATTTCAAATTAAAACCTAGCTCAACCAGTCTACTTTTCTACAGAATTTATTTTATTTTGATGAGAAATATTATTTTAATTTGATTTAATTTTGATTGTTACGATATAAAAGGAGTTGATTCAAATTTGGTCTTTGTTAAATAAAATTGTTATTTTAGAATTTCTTATCTATGTAGCACCTAGAAAAAATTGTATTTTTATGTAATAATTGTAATGTAAATTATTGTATTCAACTTTAAACAATAATAAAAATGTTGTATTTGACATAATTTCAATCAGCTTTAATTTTATATATTTCATTTTCCCCTCGAAAACATTTTAACGATTTCGCTATTCCACTCTTTAAACTATGAGATGATAATACACTTATTACTCTCATAATTACTATCAGCTGTATTATATTTCTATGACATGTTCCAATATTATATTCCAGCATAGAGTTGCTTGCCCATAAATTCATGCTTTTGAATGAAGGATTCTTTCATCCTTCTGCCTTTGGTTGTGAATTGTACGTTATGTATGAAATCTTTCTACGGATCTGGTTGTAATATTTAAAAGTGCTTGTTTTATTGAAGTGGCAGTGTATAAAAGGATAACGGTATAAAAAACCGTAAGAATGACCAATATGAGTAAACTCATTTCTTCGCGTAACAGGCTGAGGGAACACTTCTGTACAGCGGATTAGGAGACCATTGTTATAGTAACACCATCGTAACCCTTTTCACCATGATTAGTATATTAAGGTGTTTGTAAAAACATTTTGCTTAAGAAACTAATGAAAATTGACGCGTATTACAACAGATATCAACTAAAGCTCTAATAGACCTATATGGATGCCACATCCTACTACCAATTCCATTTATTTTTATACTATTTATTTATCTTTTATACTGATAGGTGAATTTTATTACAACTGAGACCCTTCATTTAAGCAACGTTCTAGGTTTTGAATATGAGTTAAATTGAATATAAATAGCGTAGATTCATATCTCCTTTTTAAGGGAAATAGGCTGACTGGAGTGGTAAGAAGTCAAGGAATAATTAATTTTTTCATACTGATAAACTACACTAACTGATTAATAAACATACGAAGTAGTGGGAATACTTTTAAAGCCAGAGGTTTAAGTGATGGGCTCATGTTTTTTTTTTATTTATTTCCAACGGCAGCAGCCAATTCACAAATACTAACATAGATAGTAGATACAGGGGAAAATAAAATTAATACGAACAGATGAAAAATCTACATAAAGTAACACATTGGTTTAAGTTACATTGCTCGCCCACATGTCATCAACTACCCGTTTGTTTAGTTCACAAACAGGTTAGCATTTTTACTTAAAACATATTTTATTGTCATCTTGTTATCTACAATTTTTCCTGTTAGTTACAATTTATCTTATAGGCAATAGCCAACTCACTAAAGAAGGTAAATTAACGATAATACCTATACAATTAAAAATTAATATGGTTTTCTATAAATTTTGTGACACGACTTTCAATGGACTTAAAAGGAATTGGTCATCCTGGTTACAATTTTATCTACTATAATAACTTATTTTTGGATTTTATTTGATTTATGCTTTGTGTTTTTATGTTAATTGGCTAAACCTGAGTTTAAACGGAGGAATTGTAGCATTCATACATCGATATGAATCCAAAACTGAATTACAGCTTGGTTTCTCGAACATCACGCTAGTCTTCGAGAAGGACGATCCTATCCTACCGAGCTAATATTACCCACCTTATGTAAGAAAAGTTATGAAATATATTTTGTGACACAATTAAGTTGTGGACGAGTAAAAATTTCTATTACAAAATATTAAAAATCGATATGGAGAATGAATTCGGTTATCGTATTTCAACGACTTGGAGGCATATGAATAGCTTTGCTTAAATATTTTTATTGCCTGCTTCTTTATATAGTATTGTAACAGTTGGGGGATTGCTATGATCGATGGCTACTACTTTTGTGGTTATCATCCAATTTGAGTGGATAAACTTTGAGTTGATATTTGTGCTGATAATTACATTACAAAAATGTCTAAAGGTGTCTCACAGGGATATATCATTGAACCAGTAGGCAATCAATATGCTTAATCCAGAGTTGATATATGATTCGGTATACAGATGACACGATTCTGTCTTCTATCCTAATTGATACAACACAAAAGTAGAGGTAGAAATAAATTATTTTCTCTAATTGCATTTGTGTCAGAATTACTTCAAGATCAACCCCAAAATGAATACCTCAAGGTCTAATATCCTAAAATTCAACAGGGAGGAGCTGAAAGGTGTTGTCTTACTTTAAGCCGTTCGTGCCCAGGTTAAGTGTCAAAGAAGGCTTTCCTTTTTACTCGCTGCTGCCCTTTAGAAGAAACTGATTTCATAAAATTCCTAGGGATAGGTACTCCTAAATCGAAATCTCAGGCTGAACTTACTTTTTCCGAAGTGACTTCAGTTATTTACGTAATGCATAATATTTCAATACTATATTCTTCTGAAGTTCTTCACATGGCCTATAACGGTCTCATGCATACACGTATTTATAGGCGTATGCTCTAAGGGTATATTCAAATAAGAAAGAGTATTTATGCTAAAAAAGTAATTTTCGCTAAATATAATATGGAGGATATAAGCTATCCCACAATAACTGTTTCCACTTAAATAGTACAACATTTCCCAGTAAATAATAAATAATTTAATGAGAAAATTGTTCTGATTTCTTTTATTACGCGTTATTATATCCAGCGAGTCTTAGTAGCGTTTTGCTTTCATTGAACCCACTCAAAAGTAGTTTGGGGTTCGGTTGAGTGATAGGGCTTCTCTTATATAACTTATATACTATCATACACTTTTGCCCATCAGTATACAGGGTGATTAGATTGTAAAAAATAAAACTTTTAATACATTTTTAAAATTTTTAATACTGTTTTGAGTTTGGAAATAAATTTTAAAAGACTAGGGAAAATGGTAAATAAATTTGAGCCTATTGGCACGGTTGTGTCGTAATAAAAAAATCTGTCCTAGTTACTGAAAGAAGGGTAACGTAGAGCGCTAGTGTGTGGGTAGGGGGAGGAAGGTATGCGACTAGACAGTACGATAGTTGGCTATCGACACACCAGAGCGCGCAGGTTCAGTATATCGTGACGTCAGAGATATCGATCTTCCTTCCTCCCTCCCGCTACCCTACGCGACCCAATATATATATATATATATATATATATATATATATATATATATATCTCAATATTGATTGTGAACAAAACGACCCATTTCTATAAGCCTTACGAATCACCCCGTTGAATTACGGATTATTTTATTTCCCATAAATTTTAAAAACTGCATGCGTTGATTTAGAACGACTTTTCATGGGATTGTAATCAGTGTTAAAACTTTTTTAATCTTATCGACAGTAATATTAATAAAGCCATTTACATAATATTTTCTAGTATTTTACAGCGACTTTTACTCTCGTGTTTAGATTATTTTGCGGCTCACCTTGCCTCTGATCTTACACTTTGACTCGCTTTCAGAACTTCGTGAGTTGTTTACACTTCTGACGTTCCAAGAGAAAAGAAGATTCACTAACCTACTTAAGCTGAGTTAACGTCTTAGAAACCAGAATCCAACTTTCAGCCTCGAACATACTAACTTGTATAGATTGTTCGTCTTTCTTGACCAAGATTTAGACTATAAATATATTAGACGAGTAATAATTATTTTTGATAAAGATTTTTTACAAACACTGAAGGATATTTTGATGAAGAATGAAAAGTAGTTTTAAATTAGGCTAACAATGACCATGTTTTTAAAGTTTTATTCTTAGTTTCGTAAATATAACAAACGTGTGATAAATATATATATATATATATATATATATATATATATATATATTTATGTATCTCGCTTCGTTTAGTATTTATCTGTCCATATGCATTTTACATTTAAATTATCGTTTCTCAGAATCAGTTGGGCCAAATAAAATGGAACTTGGAAGTTATATTCAGCTAATTAAAGGGGAAAAATTAATATCTATTATATAATAGCAGAATTTATAACTATTCTAATTTTGATATCCCAAAAACTGTTAATCCCACCTAAAAATGACAAGAATAATTATTTTTGCAAATTTAATAGAAAATTTAACAATATAAAATTTGTTAAAATCGGTTGAGAAATAAAATAATAACATCAATTTTTGTCGGTGAGTGTTTATGCTTTCTTACATGTAGGAAGTATATTTTTAAGTACAGGTCTTAATTGTTTGTTATTTATTAGTCTTTGCATCATTAACAGTTGTTTTATAGCTTTCTAAGAATTATATTCTTATAAAGAATTATATTGTTAATAACAATAATGATTCTTTATTGCTGTAAAACATTGTATTGCAAAAGTAATTTCTAAATTATAATTAAAAAAATTAATACTACCTTAGTTAATCATAGGTACACTCATAGTTATTGTTGAAAATTAAATACCGATAAACAACAAACCATTTGGAGTTGTACTTCAGAATTTTAGAATTACGTTCCACATAAAAGAAAGCTTAAAAACTCACCAACTAAAATTGATTTAACTATCTTATTCCTGGACCGATTTTAACGAATTTGATATTTTTAGGTTTTTATTCCCCTTAAATTCGCAATAAAAAGTTATTCTTGCAACGTTTACGTGTGATTAACAGTTTTTGGGATATAAAATTTTTAATAACTTTCAAGGCCGCCATTTTGAAGCGAAAAGTGGTAATATGTATTTAATTTTTTAGAATTTTTCCTTTTATTACCTTAACATAAGTGCCTATTTTCATGTTATTTCCTACAACGGCTCCTGTGATACCGGTACCGGTATTGTTATTTCAATCTAAGCAACCCCCACAATAAGTATGGCTCAGAATACGTGATTAAAAATCAGCACAGCCTTTGGTAGTATACCCCATATCGGTTACATAGATATAAGAAGATCATATTATTTTTTATCTGTTACTTATCACATAGTTTTTTTCAGTTGCACTTATTCTTCATTTCGGTTGCACTTAGATCAAGAAATGTTGATTACATTATTTATTTCATATTTATAAAACAAGATTATATAAACTTCAAAAATCACCGTGTTGTTTTTATATTTTGGACATATCCTCATTAAATTTGTTTATATATTTTAATCGGATTTTTTTGGTATATAAACTAGAATATTAACGCTAAACTATATTTTTTTAATGTAGCATTTTTTTTACTAACTTCCAAGATTTGGATGCACTCATAATTAGGACTTATTCGGAAAATCCTTTGACTCTTTTACAAAACTTTTAATAACCAACATCTTTCATCGGTTTGTATTACGATATAAGTTTTTATAAAAACATCAAAAGTTTCGTTACGTTGAGTACTATAAATAAACACCTACATTAATATTTGTATTAACAGATTGATTGTTTAATGCAATATTATTACGATAAAAACTGTTTGACAAGGCAAGAGATGGAGTCAAGATGACCTCTAACATCTCATTAACCTGAGGACCGAAGGTGACAACTCCCAATTCAACAGAAATGTCGGGGCGGGCTTGCTAAAAGCAATTACTGAACTGTTCAGAGTGTAGACGCTCTCGGCTTTTCTAGACATCAGATATGTTGATGGTAGCCACTTTATCCTCCAGAAAATACCGTTGTCAGATTATACATTCAGAAAAGAATTTATGAAGAAACACACTTATGTATTTAAAAAAAAATACAGTTGACGCATTTCCTCTTATTACCCTTTTTATTCCCGCCTAAATAAGGTTTGCAATGTTGCCAGAATACTATGATTACAAATAGTAGGTATTTGAACTTGTATTGTCTCTGAATCAGACCCTAAGTCCGAAGCTTGACCGGTGCGATTACCGGGCTACTTGGCGAGTAAAACTAGTTTCTGAAGATAGTCATTATTGCTTTTGTAGATATGGTATAAACTTATGGAAATTAAAGCCGTTTAATTGTTTAATGGCGGGCTGTATCACTGAACTGCGACATTCTGTTACACTACACATGTATAAAAGACGCCATATACCAGTCTTACCTACTTACTGTACTGGCTCAAAGTCATGTACGGAATAATTAGTTATTTTTTAAAGTAATTATACAACTATAACAGTTTAAAAAGCCGGTCCCTTTCTCAATTACTTGCACTCTGTGAACTCTCTAGTTATAAAGTTTTTAGTGGTAATAATACAATCCAATCTAATATTTATCCAACAATATTACTGTTAGCATGTGCAGTATTTACGGAAGTATGAAAGATCACGTTAACGAGCACTTATTAAAATAACGTTTGTAATGGAAATAAAAATTGAATCTTAAGGAATTTATATATTACGCAAAGAAGTACTTACTGTTATTCGGATTAAAGATTTATCGGCACCTTCATTGTTCATTAATTTTCTTTATAACTTAGGAACTGATATGATCCCCAAGAGGGGACCAAACCAAAGTTCTGGTAGGTTTATACCTTCCAGTATAACCCGTACTGGGTACAGCAAAAAGCTATGTGTCACTTAAATCTGGGCACTTCAATCGATGTAGCATATAAAGAACCCCAAAAGTCGATATACGAGTATTTGGGTAAAAAGAGCTGATCGATCGGTATAGTTTATTGCGTAGGATGACTGTTAGAGTGGGCGAGGTTGCCTTAATGTTCAAGCCCAAACCTAATGGAGTATTGTCTCCCCTGGTCTTCCCTTGATCACCTTGAATATAAGAAGCTGGAGTAGAGTTAGCTCCTGTTTCAATGTGACATGACTGAAATAGTACACGTTATCCTCATAGGATATTCGGCTAAAGACGGCCCCTACCCCCGACCATACCCATCCTGTCAGTCTGAATGAGGAAACCCCTCACTGCAAGGTGACTCTCCCCTAACTTTTATGATACAATAAAGTATGGGTTTTTTCTCATTTTGTACTAAGAAGTAATACGTATTTACGAACTCTGATGTGATATATGGGCAGCACATGAGCATCCACATTGCTTATGTCTTAAAACTTTCATATTTACTGACAGGTGTTAGGCTTAATATATATATATAAATTTTGACTTTCAGTTTTAAAGTTAACATTTGGTAAGTTTTACCCTCATTGAAACCGTCAGAAACCCACCTCTTATTGAGTAATTCTGTATTACCTGGACCTTACGAGATTGCGAGTAACTTGAATAGAATTTCATTAGCAAATTTTATAACTAGTTATAAAATTATTAATAGTTGTATTATTACATATTTAATGTTATGGAAATGTGCTTAGCATAATAGGGGTTATAGAATAAACAAAAGTTTAATTTACTTTAAAACGTGATAAATGTGAATTTCAGTCCTTCACATTTCATAAGACATTAGAAAATTGTGTGCCGTATTAGAAACAATTTTTACCCAAATTATTATTACATGCAAAGTTCTATGACTAATATCATGAAAGTAAAAAAAAATATTATTAAAAATAAAAAATAATGAAAGTACAAAAGTAAATTATAGTTTATTTGAAATTCCTAACATAACTTTCATAATCTTTGCACTTATTATGAAAATAGAAAACAAACAATAAATATGTCGATACCAAACCTGAGCTTAGACACGCAATATAGAAGAGGCGTAACGGCAGCTTCTAAAGTTAAGAAAAAACAGCATTGCAAAATTTCCAAGAAATAATAATTTAATAAGGAAACTCGTAAACATATTATTATACTGTGTGTATTTGAAAACTAATAAAACACTTTGTGATGCCACTTTGTATACCACTTTGGAACTGTAAATACGTAGTACTTATTTTAAGGTGCAAATGCTCAAGTGAGGGAGGGTATATATTGCAAAAAAATTGAAACTAATAGGACTAATAAAAATATTTAATTTAATATTTAATATTAAATATTATTTATTTGTTAATAATATTTATTTTTTCTGTAATATTTAATTTTACTTTTCCGATTAATGTTTCTAGTTTCAGTTAGGTTTGGTATCGGGACCAAATAAATATTTTATTTCCTTAAGTTATTCTATGTATACCATCGATACTAAAACTATGTTGTTATAATTATAACAAATTAAGTAATTTCAACGCCAGATGTAAGTTTTGCCATCATCTATTGTGCCGAATGCAAAAATAACTAATTAACCATTCAATGTATTTAAACTGAAACACTTAAATATACAAATTAGTTTTTTATATTCATTTTTAAAAATTTCAAAGACAACGCAAAATAATATAACTGTTCAATTCACGTCACGTTCCAGGAAATATCTCAAATTAAAATTGGATACACAAAGCAACAACTAAACAAAAATAAACTAATTATAAACAAGTATTTCAAATAAATGCACATGCCACCTGAGCTTTGTTTATATTCATTTAGAATTGCATAATTGAGCTTTATTTGATAAGTAGCTCGATCGTTTCAAGTTTTAATTACAAAGCATTACATTAATCGTCGGTTTTGGGAATGAATACAAAATCTGGATTTCACTACATATTTCTGAGCTTTTGTTTCAAACGATTATAAACCAATAGCATAGATTCCTTACGTATTACTAACTAATACGTTCGTACTTACAGCCTACAGCCTGAAGTGGTTAACCAGTTTGAATTCGAGTTTCAATCTTTTATACTGGTCGTCTCACATGGTTAACATGAGAACATCAATATTTTAATACTAATTCTAATACAATGATTTCATAATAAAACATTATTATGTGATTGACTTAAACGGTATAAATTAATTACGTATATAAATGAAGTACATAATTTAACCACCAAGGTAGTTAAAACATATGTCGATTTGGTCTAATTATTTATTTACCTTTACAAGTACCTGAAGATGGATCCGTAATATACATTGTAACAATAAAAATACAAAAGTATTCAAAGGCGTATTCTTATTAGTTATTCTTATTATTTTTCCCTATTCTGTAGTATTTATTACAATTTGTTTCTATGTGTTGCTTCCTCCCCTAAAGACCCTTATATACTATACTACTATTCTATACTTTCTTTTAAATGTTATCGATATTTTTCATAATATTTTCGATTCCATATTTGACACTATAGGTATTTTTGGCCTGTATTTATGCTAGTGTCAGCCTAATCAAATAAGAATTAATAATATTATCATGTATCGCTCCGTGATTGTTAAGTCTTGGAATTTCATCGTTAATACATAAGTGAATTACTATTAATACACATGTATTACATCTTAGAACATAGAGCGGTCATAAATTATTTTCAGTAATTATATTAATGGTTAAATATAAAAAATTACGGATTTCAACATTTATTTTTGAAAACCTTTTTTATAACATCGAGGCAGAATACCAGCTCTAATCCCAAGACACTCTATTTTATTGAAGACAGATGATGACTAAATGTCATCCGACAATTGGTGAGACACTTGACAACTGACAGCAGAACAAATGACAGGACTGTCTTCCATTCTCTGTTGACATTACATTCGTATTGGTATTTTAATATTCATACATGTATTTTTGGTCTCTGAAAATAGGCGACGCAAAATATCGTAATAACTATAAAGTGGTTGCTGTACAAATCTTTACTCGTATGATAAATTATTTCTTTAAATAGCTGTAGTTTATAAAAAATAATACAGTTTTAACCATATTGTTGTTAATTATAAGCACATATAACGTTAATATTTCTATTTCAAAAGAAATCCTAAGATATCAGTAAGAATAAAGGTTGTACATGTTTAATACTCAGTTCTGGTGTAACTTAATGTGTTGTATATCAAAACTTTATGAGTACGTTAAAGATATGAACGACCAATAGCAAATCAAATATAATAAACTCATTAATGATTTATCTAAACATTTGAATAATTTAAATGAATATCAAAACGGCGTTTCTGAAGTGCCTCTACTTTTATTAGAAACAAATTTTCTTTTATAAGTTATAACTACCCAAGTTTTTTTCAGTATGCTGTAAATTGTTTTTAAACAGTGGTCAATATTTACAAAATTATTGAAAGACTAAATATACTGTAAGAACCATAAACGTTTGTGGGATATATTATTAAATGAATGTCCAAACATTCACTTATTGTATATACAACTTGAAAACCTTAATAATATATCTCGATACTACTTTAACAGTAAATCAAATAAGAGGTAAAAATATTGTTTTCTTATAATTTTTAATAATTAATGGATTAACTTATTTTTAACTCAATAATTGAATTTTCCTCTTATACATATTTTAATAAAAAAATGTGTATTAAAATGTATTTGAGTTAAAATAAAAATATTCTGTTATCGTTATAAATTTTCTTCATTATGATGAAACCTTAGAGACACTAAGATTGTGTAAAAAATATATATTGTTCATTAAAGTAGTTGTAAAAAGATCCTACAAAGAAGGTGACTGTCATGAAATAATACAAAACTATTTATTTTCTTTCATATAGGAACTCAACAATTTCATGAATCTCCTATACGAAATTATATTTTCAGTTTAAGACACTTATAGATTCAAACCCGTAATCATATAATGATTTTTTTAAGTATTAAATTTGAATGGCCTTTTTATTTATAACATCTACGAAACTGTCTAGAATACTATAACAATTTATACTTCTTAAAAATAGTAAATTGATAGGTCTACAGATACTACAAATTGTTTCTTCCACATGAACTGACCCAAACGTGTTTCTCTTTACAATGTAATCCGAATAAATATTATTATCAGGGTTTTAGACTAAATCACTACAACAAACTAAATCTAATTATTATCATTTTGTCAGTCTTGAAGTTTAGGAAATACACTACAAATACACCTAATTTTCATACAATTTTATTACGTAAACTTCTTACCAGCACTAAGTGAACATTAACTCCGCCAACAGATAAGTTACACCACACCAGCTTCAGCACATATTGGAAATAACATAATAACTACGGCCATCCAAACCGTCCAACAACAACAAGTTACGATCGCTATGGCAGCTACCTCGTCTCACCAACATCATTTCAGATGGAGAATATACCAACTTCACTGGAAACTCCATCTCATCTGACTATGACGGTATTGTTAATATACCCGCTTCGTCCTCAACTCTGTACTACCCGCATCATGTCAGATGAAGAAAATATCAGCTTCACTGGAACTCCATATCACATGACTATTGCGATATTAGTAATATACCTCATTCGTCTCTACTCTGCCTTAGTCGTATTAAATCAGATGGAGAATACACTATCCTACTTTAAAATAAATCTACAGTTAGAGTTTGATTTTTAGAATTTTAATTTAATTTGATTTGGTAGAAGCCTTGTAGTTATAATTTCATTGCATTTTTCGAAATCATATGTGTTTACACAACCTAATATCACTTTTGTAAAAGTTCGACTTACTTTATTGGATTAAAAGTACTTAATACACAGTAATGTAAATCAGTTTCTTTACACACACACACACACACACACACACACACACACACACACACACACACACACACACACACACACACACACACACACACACACACACACACACACAACACACACACACACACACACACACACACACACACACACACACACACACACACACACACACACACACACACACACACACACACACACACACACACACACACACACACACACACACACACACACACACCACACACACACACACACACACACACACACACACACACACACACACACACACACACACACACACACACACACACACACACACACACACAACACACACACACACACACACACACACACACACACACACACACACACACACACACACACCACACACACACACACACACACACACACACACACACACACACACACACACACACACACACACACACACACACACACACACACACACACACACACACACACACACACACACACACACACACACACACACACACACACACACACACACACACAAATCCTTTGAGTAGTACGAGATCTTCCCGCCCGTTTGAACTATGTTATAATTTATATTGGATTTTTACCCAACATTCAAATACAACCTCTTATAACTTTTGAATTATACTTTTATTTGACATATTTCCGTTTGGTAATCAAAAATATTGGATCTGTTTAGTAGTAAAGTTTGGTTATTTAATGAAAGCTCGAGTTTTAAGTAAACAGAGAAATATATATATATATATATATATATATATATATATGTAGAAAAAGGCCAACATATTAATATTAATTAACTATATTTCGCTTTTCGCGTCTTCAGGTCAAAACAACATAACAAAACACATAAAATAATTAAAAACATACATGTAAACAGATAAATAAATGAATAAGCATAATATTCTTGAAATTATAAACATATGTTCAAACTGTGGGTGTAAAGATGTGATGAGTGTTCAGATGATTTAAATTTATCGAAGATTTAATCCATAGGGAAATTTAGATTTTGTGACAATTTGACATGCTTGTTCTAAATTTCTTAATTTTGATGTATTTGAATTATTTTTTATTGATCGTATTGGTTTTACTGTATATAAATTTTCAAAAGATTCTTTGTGTATTTTACTATGAATGACTAATGGTTTTGATTCATCATTATGCTTAAAATCATAACGGTGACCTGTCATTCTTATTCTTAAATTATTTGTTGTAGAGCCAATGTAGTCTTTAGGACATTTTTTACACTGAATTTGGTATACTACATTTTTTGTATCACATGTCAAATTTCCAATAATTTTGTATACTTTTTTAGTTGAACTACTTTCGAATTTTGATGACTCTTGTATTTGATTGCACACCATGCATCTTGATTTATTACATGGATGTGCTCCTTTAAATTTATTTTCATTTTCCACATCAGAATCAGCTGGTAATTTTGGTTTCGATATAATGTCCTTTAAGATAGGAGGTCTTTTAAAAACAATACGTGGAATACATTTTAGAAATGAGTCTGTCAGTGGAGAATTTTGAAGAATTTTGTAAGCTACTTTAAAAATGTTATCAATTTTGTAAAGACCAGGATGATATTGTGTTATTAATTTAGGCTCATCATAATATTTCTTTTTGACATAATTGTTATTAAGGTTACTTTCATTGAGCTGTAGCTTCTCATTCAATAGCTTCTCAGGATATCCTCGTTTTAAAAAAGCATCATATATGTTACTAAAATAATTTTTAAGATCTTCACTCTCACTGCATAATTTAGTTGCTCGTGTAGCCAAGCTTTTGGGAATTGATCTTTTTACATATACAGGGTGACAACTGTTGTAGTGTAGATATTGAAAAGTGTTGGTAGGTTTTACATTAATTTTGTGTTTCAAGTAACCTTTCTTGATGTAAACGTCAATATCCAGAAATGTAACTGACTCTGTTGAAATTTTCCAAGTAAATTTTAAATTGTTATCGAAGGAGTTCAATGCGTTTAAGAAATCTAAAAGTTTTTCATTACTCTCTGTCCATAACATAAAAATGTCATCTATGTATCTAGTCCAGAATAAAGGTTTAAATGTTTGAGAATGTAGAAACTCTTGTTCAAATTTTGCCATAAAAAAGATTTGCGTATGATGGGGCCATTCGGGTACCCATGGCTGTTCCTTTCTTTTGTAAATAAAATTTGTTTTGAAATCGAAAACAATTGGAAGATAATATAAAATTTATGAGAGTAATGATGAAGTTAGTGCTTGGTTTTGAATTTCCAGGTCTTTTATTTAGAAAGTGTTTCACAGCTTCTATACCTTTATTGTGGTCAATATTAGTATATAAGGAAGTTACATCAATCGTAACTAACGTCACATTTGTTGCAATAGGTTGGGGTATTTCTTTTAATCTTTCAATAAAATGATCAGTGTTTTTCAAGTAGGATGGTAAATTTTTGACAAACTCTTGTAGGTGTACATCTACAAACCCTGATATTCTTTCTGTGGGAGATGATATTGAGGCGACTATGGGACGGCCAGGTGGTGATATCTTTGTTTTGTGTACTTTCGGTAACAGGTAGAAAACGGGTGTTTGAGGATTATATATATATATATATACATATACCCGCACTCACAAGTCCTCGCTCCTGAGTACAAACTATTTTTAGGGCGCCCTAAATCGCATATTTACACTTAAAAGCAAAATTGTGTATTTGTATAACCATAATATTGTTTACTTTTATACCCATGGTTCGGAAACTTATACAGACGATTTAGTAGTGTATATAATCCATATAAGCGCAGTTTCTTAATAAACTAAGCACAAAGAACTAGTTATCTGGACGAGGTAACTTCCCACATGTCAACTGCGGGCACAAATGAGATTAAGACAAGCATATTATTGCCTTTTTTCTAAAGCTACTCAAGACCTTTATACGACCCAATAGCTCAGTCCATAAATAACCTACAATCACTAAAAGTAACGTATAAAATACAATTAGTTTATGTAAACGTCTTTTATTATTACATTTACTACCAAGAATACATAATTGCACTACACATTAACACATTGTCGTAATAGCGGGTGTTATTAAATTTTACATATTGCGCCATTTGATATTAAACTGAAACAATGGTTGAACCGTACATAATCAAGCCGCAATATGGAACAATACACGAGGTATTGGAGAACAGTTTGAACAGCCGGATCCTAGTCCTACATCACTCAGGGTGTCTCTAGAGATATCCGTAAGCCTTGGCAGTTTCACCAGACAAATCCTACCGGTTAAAGACGAAATCTGCCGGATATACTGTAATCAATTTCGTCACATAAAGCTCTCTCTCTCTCTCCCTCTAACAGCAGTGCCGTATTGAATAACATTGCAATCGTAACCGTTAATTAGAATATTTACTGTGACAACAGTTACTGTGTTTTCTTCTATATTTAAAACACTGATTAGTTAGGTGAAATGTTATTGTTTATTATTTTGGTCTAATTTGTCAAAATATTAGCTCCTACTCAATATAAAAACAGAGTGCAGCTGTTACTTTATAATTTAAAGATTACCATACTTTGTATTTGATTTTAATTTGAGTATAATTGAGAATATTAATATGAAAAGTATTAAATGGGAAATTGAATATTATTACTCTATTAAATTTTATAAATTTTATAACATATTATAAAAAACACAACTCCTTTCAGTAAACCAAGAGCTTAACCTTTTAAACTAGTATAGATTACCAAGAATCCGTACAGCATGGATATAATAAGGAGTTTTATCTTTATTTGATTAAATTCTGTACATTTTTTAAATTCCTTCAGTACTTATAGTTAAGATTAGTTTGAAGTTTTTTTTAAAATATATAACTATAAGGTAAACGGTCTTCTTTACGCCTTATCACTTAATGAAGACGATTTTGTGAATAAACACGAAACAACAGGTCAAAAGTCTTCCCGGGAAAAAATTAAATAAATCTATTGACACAAATACTGCTATTTTTTACAAAGTTGAATCTTAAAATGGACAATTTTTCTTAAGTTAGTTTTACAAATGTAGTATCTAATAATATTTACTCGATATATATCTTATTGTAGTCTTATATCAACATCATTTAAAAGTCTCCATTAATTTTTTCACGTTTTTGCATTGAATGAAAATGAAGAATATTTTCAGCCTTTAAACCACAACCCTTTATAATAAAAAATTATTTTTGATATGTAATTTAATGTTTAAAGAACACATAATCAAAAGTAACACATCCTTTACAAATGGAAAATCAGTACATAAGCAATTATTTTAAATTAAACCACTCTCATATTGTTTATTAAATAGTCGAATTATCGGCCTAAATGGAATTCTTGTTATGCACTGGTTATACAGTTACGGCGAACTTTTTAACTAGGAACGCGTAGCTAAGAGAAATTGTGACAGACTGGTCTTGACAAATCGATTTGTTAAAACAATCTCATAGACGCCACAAAACGAAGTGAGGAGGTTGTCGGAAGCACATGAACAGCTGGTGCAGACCTGGCCTCTTGACAACTATGCTCTGGCAGTGACAGTCACCTTCCCCTACAACATTCTATAGAGCGTTAGTCACCGATATCTTTGCTCTTATGCCTTTCTATGCAACAATTACGGTTAGAACTGTCGTAGAGCAGTCTGTAATTTAACAAAATTAACCATTATTTATATACTGTAATATTTTCTTTACTGTAAAGTAATAATTGAGTAACAAATTATATAGATTATATTTTCTGATTAATAAATTTGAACTTTTCACAAAAACCTTTTTAATTATAGCCTAGCCTACAAAAATGTACATTAAAAGGAATGTTAGTTATTTTTTTTATTAAACCCCTTACTTTTCAAGCAGGGTGTTTATGGACTTACTTTTTACCTCTCAAAAACGCAGTCTTGAGGGCACGATAGGACTTTTCATATTATAACAGACTAAGCATACTTAGTCCCACAACTTGGACTATCTGCACTTCATATGAAGAGGCGTTCAACTACAGCTTAACAACACTTGTTTATAGCTCTATAATGGTTCACAATTAACAATACCCTCCAAAATCACCCCTTATTTATTTATATATACCATTATGTTATTACAGGGTATACTATAATTTTATAACAATATGTTATATAAACACGTGTTATTACAAATTATGCCAGCTTATATTTGTATATACATATATTATAGAAAACCAAAAGAAGTAACTTTTGTTTAATATTTTGGTCGCTTTCATATAAGACAATTTTAGGTGTACTTTAAAGTTGAGGATTTATGTCGGGAAATACATATTTGAATATCCTTTAATAACTATTATTTAATTTTCTATAGTATAGTCTCCAAGTTACTTTACTTAAAATCAAAAAGAAATATTTGTATTATTCCAAAAGGTATTGTGACCTATTAAATTTTTTGAACTTCTATAGGTTAAATACAGTATTAAACAGTTCTATTTGTTGTTTATAAACATTTTTATAATTTTTTCCTCCTTGCCAAGTTAAAAGTATTTAGTTTTGAAATCATTTTAAACTATTCCCAGGCCATCAGTCACACTCATGAAATATATACATTGACTTCTGCATTTAATGCCTTATAGTGATATTTTGTTTATTTTACTTTTGTATTTACTAACTATGTTTACTATAACTCAATTCAAAAAAAAGCCATCTCTTGTGAAATCTGAAAGTTTATTCATTTTTATAATGTTTCAGAGCAAAAGGCAATTATTGTTGTTCTGATAAGTAATTATTTCTTAATTAGTAATTTAGTGTTACGTTTTTAAAATAAAATATTTTTTTTCACAATACTAATTAAAACTCAATTGCTACCACGGCTGATGATCGCTAAATATGTTTCATTTTAAGTCTATTATTTATCAAGCACGAAAAGTGCAATACTCTTTAGAAAACATAGATTCAAAAAGAAATAAAATATGTATTATTCTTATCTTTCCGTATGTTTAATTTATGTATCACGTCCTTACACAAATATATTTAATACTACATGACAATGCTTGGAACACGATCCGAATTGTTATACCCTTTTATTTGCAGAGCTTTGTCACTTGAAATTGAAAGGAATCTTTAACCACTTTTTTAAGAACTTGGTACCATTGTAGGTATTTCACAGAACGCCAGAGACCTTTTGAGTAATGCAAGGTTAGTTTCATCCTAACCGTTTTATGAAGAACTTGGTAACATGATTGAAGAAAGCTCAAATTTATTTTTAACCTTTCTAATACTCTGTAGTATTTTACTGTGATGTGTTTTGTGTATACATCAGAAATATTTACACTCCTTAACCATTTCAGTATAAATTATAATTAATATACAAATGTATTTACCTACTATTTAATTTTCACTAACACAATACTAAGTTAATATAAGTAACACTGAAGTTAACAAAAAGAGAATAATACTTACAATTATTTTATTAGTCTATTGTATTTTAATTTTAAAACTTTTCTAAATCAATCATTGTGTTTGTCCTCTGTTTTATTATTATTATTGTTGTTACTATACATTATTTTATTAAGAGAGAAAGAGTGTCTAACGTATAAAATTCTTTAATTTAGTAAGGTAAAATCAAAACCATCCACTGTATCTGCATTATCAGTTATAGTAAAACCATTCCACGTTACTTATTACATAAAGTAATACAAATCAAATAAGTTAAGTTAAAAGTACATCCATATAAACTTAGCTAGTAAAGGATAGTTCCGAACTGTGTTGTTTCAAACACAATATTTCTATCTAAGCTTTAAATGGAGGTGTCAGAAGACACAGGTTGTTGGGAGGTCACACTTCATTACCTTCATGAAATTACTCTCGCTATGATAGTTTCCGAACAGTTACTCCGATTTACACCGATTATATCTATCACCCACTTCCTCTCTTTTGAACTTTAAAAAAGAGAACAGTTTATTAAATGTCATACCGAAATGTGCTTTAGATTTTTTCAATGCAGTCATGTAAAAAATGCAGTCATAAAAAGCAGACTACACTAGTCTAAAATAACATAGGTAAATCAAATTACCCATATCGGTTAACATAATTTGTTTTTTAACGTGTACCATGTATAAGAAATTGAAATCATCCTAAAATATACTTTTTTCAACCCAATACGCCAAACGGTGGGGGGGGGATTGTGTTTCGGTCAAATAAATTTATAATTTCCACACATTGAGGCAGGGGTTATCGTTTACGAACTTTGTGATGGTTGCTATGAGCTTGTTAGGATTACGGATCCTAAAATAATGTTCTATTATTATTATTGTTGTGTAGTCGTCGTTGTGGTACATAACCTTGGTGACCTTCTCATGACATTGGTAAAATTGTATTACAGGTGAACCGTTGTTTACCATCTTCAAGGTCGAGTACAGAAATATTTTGCAAAGCTGGTGTCTTGTTACTCGTTTATAGCTCATACAAATGAGGGATGTTCTAATAGTTTTATGTAATGAAATTACTAAATCTTGTGTCTCTTAAGTATTATTGTATTAGTAATGGCTTCATTCTTAAATTCATTTCTCTATCTCTTCGGCTAATCCTAATATGATAATCATGTATTTACTTAGGTGACTGATGATATTTTTAATTATTTCAAGCTAAAACTTTATGCCCTATAAAGATATTAGTAATTTGATATTTCAATTCTTTGGCTACCCTCCCATTTTGACTCTCACAACAAAGTGCAACTTTCTACCAATCTAGTTCTTTCTGAGATTTCCTAAATCGCTTTCGTATAACTGGATTATGTAATACAATGTAAATTGTCCTGTAATCTACAAGAGAAACATAATGATTTACAATAATCCTTTAAAACTGTGATTCTGTCTAAGAGGTATTACGTAAAAGGCTTATTTTTTATTTTAAATCATACATAGAATAATAACATATTTGTCTTACCTAAATGAAGAAAGTATCAGACAAAGACAGCATTAAGTTAGAAGGCGTTTCTACTAATTGGTTATAGAATTAAAATAAAAGCTGATGCGGTTTTTTTAATATGATTTAGTAATGACAGTAATTACGTAACTAATCATTGTTGGTTTATCTTGTGCTTGTATTTAATCGATACTATCCTGCTCAGTATTTAACTATCAGGTAAGTCACCTCCTAATAAAAGTGTAATAATGAGAAATTATCACTTATAAAACAATACATTTATGGCATTCTAAAACTACATAAAACAGCCAACACATATCGCTGCTTATCATCATCTGTTCCCGCTGTGACGGAAACAGGTTATTGAATACAAACGTGCTTATATTTGTTTACAGTATCTACTGCAACAGATAATGAGACTGATCAGTAATTTTTCATATATATATATATATAAAACTGGCAACAATTTTGCATTGAGACACACCAGCCATCGTAGTACTTTTTAGTACTGCCTGCTCTATTATCACTCAGTTCTAAAGCTTAAACATTTTTAGACATATATTTGTTAAAAAGTATAATTATGTGGTAAAAAGTTTTAACACAACTAATAGAACATTAAGAATAAAAAGATTCTACATATATTTTACTAAAAAATACACTCCCATTTTATTGTGTCCTCTGTTTTTATTTCATGCCTAATTAGTATTGTATTTAAAACAAAGGACGGCTACTATAGCTACTATAATATCCTTGATTTAGAAAAAATCCCCAGAAATTTTCTTCTAATCTCATCTCAAAATTATTAGGCTCATTAAGGTCAAATTTGTATCTTCGTGAGATGTATAAATTACTTAAATTTAGTGCATACACATTTCAAGTATACTTTCCTTAAGTGTACGATTTAGGTGTATTTTAAATGTATTTTTATAATACATTAGCAGGTACAAGCCTAGTGCTAACCAGTAAATATTCTTATAACAATAGTTCACTAATACACCAAATTTATTTGAAACATTTTATACGTTTATCTCAGATTACAGCAAGCAGAACATTATACGGATAAGTGTTTGGTGTCTTTGTTGTAAGACATTATTTTTAAATTTATGATATTATTTTTATATTTATCTTGTCATGTCAATGTACGTAGTTTCACCAGGCTAAACCTAAAATTTATTTCAGCTCCAGCGAATTTCAGAGCATTAAGAGCAATGTAAAAGATTTGTAACAGACCGAGTGGGTTATTGTGTCCCAGTAGACGCAGACGTGATGGCGGACAGTGGAGGTAACACGTCTGCGGGGAAACATGAGCAACTTTCCTTATGAACTGCTGTAAAGTCCTGATTACTAAAGATAGAGTTGAACAGTAGAACTTATCACTTATCGGATATAAAGTGGCCGCATTATATCGCTAATTAAACTGACATATAATGCAATATTAAAATATTAACTAGTGGGGATTATTTGACAGATGCCTCCTAATAATTTTCTGAAATTAGATTCTTGCGCTTAAAAGTTATAATTTTTTTACTTATTGATATGTTTCCTGTAGAAATTATAAACCTTAGTACTTAAATTCCAAACAAAGTACATTTTAGGCTCTCAAAACTTATGAATATGAGTACATACTTAACCTGACAGTATTTTGTGCATAAATGTTTTGAGTAATTTTCTTACTTTTACGTATTTCTTTTGAACATTTAAGATTAGGATTTTTCATTAAGGTCTAATTTTTATTTATAGCACCTCCAGAATTTATCACAACATAAAATTCTTTGTAAAATGTGTTAGCATTGGTTAAGTAAGAACGTCAAGATGAACTAATTATAAAAAAATTCACGAATACCTCATTGTGTGGTGGTGCACAAAGACAGCGGGAGGTGTTTCGCCGGCAGCAGACAAAGAAGACAGACAAAAGTACAGCAGTGATGGCGATGCCACCGATACAGACAAAGAAGCAGACAATAAAAGATATCCAAGACAGGTTTGGTAAGGACTCAAACACAAAAGAGTCGTGGACAGTGCAGGTGCTATTGTATTGTTGCAGTGCAGTGGTTCGAGATCAGTAGTTGGGTAAATACGTTTTACAAGTATAATAGTCATTCATCATCCTAATTATTATTTATACATTTTTAAATCCCATTTTATATTAATAAAATTATCTAAAAAGAAATTTATCTATGATTCTGAGAAGCACATAATTAATTAAATACACAAAAGCTATGTTTGTACTTAATCATATATATATATATATATATATATATATATATATATATATATATATATATATATATATATTATTTTTTTTTTTTGTTTTAGTTTTTCAAATATTAATTTATAAGTTTTTTTTATAGCTAAATTATTGGAATTAATTAACCAAGTATTTACATCCTTATAATATTTAAAGCTAATACAAGTACAATACATTAGGACAAATTCAACAATTCAATATGGTTTGCATTTCTACATATTCTTGCTTAGTGTTGTCAATCATAATTTTTGTGACTGATACTGTAAAGCGGATTGAATACCGAAACGAATATCAATATATATATTTAAGTTATTTTAAGAACATAACACTTATATTTTATTACATATTTGGTATAAATCAAATCTCATACGCTCTGAATATGCCTTTTATGGATTAGAAGTACATTTGACTCTGCAGTATGGGCTTCAAAGTTTTAAATGCTATTCTTATGGGGGTATTATTGTTTTGTTCAAAACAGATGATGCTCATATAGTTCTCAGGTAGTTACTCTCAATCCACTAACCAATTTAATGCAAGGCGATAGGTTATGAAAATAAATCCCAAATTCAAAATTATCACGTGTTTTTTGTTTACTAAATATTTACTACAAATATTTAATTTTAGAATATAGGTACACTGCAAAAGCTAAAGTATTTACGGGTAATACATATTCATAAGAATTATTGCTATTGTCTTTTTATAATCTCAGAGTGATTTTCTGGTTATTTCATTAAACTTTATTATTACATTAATGAGAAGATTGTGACTGAATGCACGTAAGGATCACGAGATTGTGGTACAGCATGTTTACAGTAGCTGAAGGAATAAAAACTGTTATGGGGACCGGACACAATCATGACTCAACGAACCATTCATTCCATGACAATTTGAGGAACAAGCGACCGCAGTAGCCCTTGACCATTGCAAATGGAATTATACCGCAGACCATCAGACACAATGTGAAATGTTTTATGGCAGAACACTGTGGATGAGACAGTACGTATGTTTTGCACTGAAGCAACATACAAAACTAATTAGGTATATAATAATTTGTATATTTCCTCAACTGTACTATGGAAATAAGACGATATAGCGAACAGAGATAGGGCAGTAAAGACGTATACTCTAACATATCAGATTTTAAGAACTGCATACAGCGAATCTAGTAAGCTGCGAATTTATCTTATCATAAATATTGTATTTGTGATAGTTTTAGATGTTTTTGTCTTAGTCACGCTGTTCAAATATGTCCACTTCGATTTCAAAATTGTTATAGGGCTTCAATATATTACATTATATGAGCTTTTGCTAAGAAAGTGTATGACTCTGATTTAAGGATTCCTCCTCTACCCTAGACTAACATCGTGTTATTGAAAACTTTCGATCTATGCAATCAAATAGCATAGGATGTGCACAGAAATACGAGTCAAATAGTTAGCGCTAACAAAACCATTTCTTATGAGTATTTGGTATGCCATTTAAGAAGAATATACCTACTATATCACTGTTAATATTCTACGAGATTGAAAACTAAGCAGCGATTAATGGCTATTTCCTACATACATTTTCGTCAAACATATATAATAAATAAAGAAATAGATATAGATTTTAATTTATAATCGGTACAGTGCATAGTAAGATAATCTAAGGTAATACACACTTGGTGATAAAAACGTAAAGCCTTATAGTTAGGAATTAAACATTTTGTATAGAATATAATTTTGAATGTAACTGTGTTCATAAAATGTCTATTCATAATTCAAACGTTCCTTATTGTGTAAGGAAATTCTAAACGATGTGCCCCATAAGCCAAAAATAAATAAACTTTTTCCCGCGATTATACGATTTAAAATGCACTGCTATCTATCTACCGGTAAACATTTTTATTACATGAATATTATACCTGACAAGGACTTATAAATATTGCAATCACACGTAAATATTTCACTGAGTTACGTTTAATAAAATAATACAAATATATTACCCCTCTCGGTTTTAAAATTGTGGTTTTTAACTATATAAACAATCAATTATTACAAACACAGATACAAAAGATTCATGATATCGTTACAAAGGTTACATTTTTTTTAATGCCAAGGACGCCTCTTTTATGAAATTCCAATTCAAAATAACGCAGATTTTGCATTCTCATAAGCCCTGCGTAAGCAATAAAAACTGGAGCAGTTGCCAGACATATAGCGCCACGCCGCCATCCCGTTTTGTTTGCCCGACAACAATGAAGTGGAAGAAATCATCCATCCCGTAGATTAAAAAGGTAGATTTTCGATGAGATAAGGTAGGAACTTGTTGTCAATGTAAGAGTGAAGTGTATATAATTTTATTTTACAACCTTAACTGTACGCGAGGTATAAGAAAGTCTATTTCCTATGTATGTCTCATATATATTTTATTTTGCAATTGGCATATCGAAATTGTACATTTAGACTATAGAATTGGGGGGGAAATGGAAGGATAGAGAAGTCAAACCCCTTTCAAACCTTTTTCTGGCAGTCCTCATGGGCAACTGGCCTGTGCTAGGATCTTATCAAACATAACAAAGGTAAGAGTCCATACATTACAAGGTCGATGATAATGAACAGTAATACTAAGGTCAGAGACAGATTTGAACCTGATCAACCTCTAACTCAGATTCAATGTACGACGCCTTATACCATGTGGCCATTTTTCGTGTTTTCCAACTAACAAGGTGATATGACGTATATAATATTCACTTTAAACCTTCCAATCCAATTTCTAACTATTCAAGAAAGCCAACATTTTATAATAACGATCATAAGTGAACAAAATATAACTATCACAACACTATAAGAAAGCGATACAACACTTATTGGAGTCTGCCTGAGCATTGGCTCTTTAAAAAATTATTAGATCTTATTCTCTTTGCACTGAACACGTAATACATACCGACGAGATCACCTGTATCAGCAAGAGACTATAGAACACTATTTTCAAGGTGGAATTATCTTTAAAGCACATAAGGTATAAGTATGATAATCGAGGAAGCTAAACTACTTACCTCCTGTGCTTAAAAGTACAGATTATTATAGCTTCACTGACAAAGAATCACAACAACAAACAAATTTCGTTGTTATTTATCTAACTCATTGTTCCAATACCTAAATTTTATAAATTTACTATAAAAATGGTTAAGTAGTGACCATTTTAAACTAAATAATTATTCAATGTAATGTTTTATTAAGGATGGCGTACTTAACTACATATTTATGTTTGATGTAATAAACTAAAAATATAATTAAATGTTGTTAGTGTCATTGTTAGAGATTGACTTCTGTTTGAAAAAACATCCACGCATACAAACGTGAAAAAAATTATTTTACGGCAGTTGTTTATTGAACATATTTTATTTTAATATAATACACTGTGGAATATTGTCCCAAGTTGTAGGAACTTTTTAATTTTAACATGTAAATTTCAAATAAAATGTTATCAATGGTAAATTTAATAATTGTGTGATAACTGTGTGCCCAATATTGGACTTGTCTCAAAATCTAAATGTTTAGAATTATTCATTTCAAAGATATAAAATACAGTTATAAAAGAGTTACTTTTGATTTTTTTTAAATCTAATCTATCTAGTACTCTCGGGCATTAATGATGTTTCAAAAATGTTGTGAGAATAAATTTATTAAACTTCCAAAAAATAGAAAATATACTATTCAGATAGGGATAGCAGAATATTAGTTGTAAATTTATTAATGTTCAGTCTACTTTTATGAATGATACTTTTATCGTTCATAATACATCACACTTTGTATAAAGTTACAAGTTACAGGTAGTTATTGAAGAACTTGTACATCATGAAATAAATAATTATTGATGTTAGTTTTATTAGTAAAGTAAAGTATTAATTTTCAACCTTGTATTCTGAGTTGGTTTATTTTCATGATTTGTCTGTATTGGAATTTTAAGGATGTTTGGAAAACTTTTGTAAATCTTGCAATCATTCGCCTAATATAATAATTCCTGCTACGGTATGCACTTTTCTATATGTTTGTTACAGTTATTCCATTCACCCTAACCTTTGATGTTGTACAGGTTTTATATGTGTTTCTGAACTATCCTTTTAACTCATGCAGAGCCTATAAGATCTTTGAGTATAAATAGAAGTGAATATCTCAACTTAGTATCCTGCACCTTAAATTTAGCTAAAATGTCTGTAAACAGGGGGACAAGAGAAATCGTCCCTCTCACTCTTGATCTGGCTCTATTGATGTAACCGATTCTTTACAGTCGCCCATTAAGGTAAAGGATTTGGCTGGCAGTATGCCAGCTAGAAGCAATCCCGTAAAGATGGAGAAATGTACCGTCGCGTCAGGACCCCACACCGCAGTCACTACGATCACTACAGTATCTCACATCGTGCTATAGTGCTCGTCTTAGCAAATATAACAGTATTTTACTCCAAGTAAACAGGCACCGATATAGGAATTGTTAATTGCGTAAACTCATTTTAAATTGATCAATTATGAACAAATATAAAACACAGAAAACATCCCGTAGAATATTGGCTTTCGCAGTATATTGTTATAGTAAATTCATTTTAAACGGGATAATAAATTTTTATTTAGCAACCGTCGTGTACAGACTTGTCAAAATGCGATAAATGATTTAAAACGATTACTATTTTTTATTATATAGATGAATTAATTAGTCGAGTTATTTAGCATGTTAAATTAATCGTGTATTTTTCATAATCTAGACACTTACCTCGCCATCCTCGTGGTTTATTATTATGCCTTTTAGGCTCTCTACCTCTTCACCTCTCAACTATCGGCCTTATATTCATCTTCAGCTGACTGCCACAAGAGCTTCTAAAACTGCTTTTCCCAGTCTCTCTACTTCTCTGGTTCGTGCAGAATGTGTGCGTACAAAGCTTCTTCTTATGGTAAACTTAGAACTGAGCGTTCTGGATATATAAGTAAATACTCTGTATTTTTAATGTGAAACTATTTCTGGTGTTAGAATTTGTTAAGTTCATCACTACATTTAATTTGGTTAATTTCTTGTTCTAATATGTTCATGATCTAATGACGTTTTTCCAACACCTGCAGAAGTGGATGGATTTCAATACTCGAAACGTAGTGTTCTATTTTAGGAACATATATACCGATGTCATGTCCAAAAGCTGCTTTCCATTTTCACATTTATAAATGGATATTATTTTTGATTGCTCATTAACCGTTCCCTCCACGATTTGAGCCATTGGTACACGAATTATAAATAATATTGTATCATTTCAGTCTGCATGTCTCAAGTGTAGTGTTATACAATTTATTAAATATTATTTACTCTATGTACTTATTTATTTTTCTGAAACTGTGGAAGAATAATAGCAAGGTATAAGTATTTCTTGAGCGCAAATGTTGATATAACCTGACTGAAAAATATACAAACCGGCTGTAAAAAATAAACCCCTATTGTATTTTTAACTACATAATATGTAACTTAAAATATAAGGACAAACTATTGTTTTTTTCTTCATAGTAATAATCATCGAACAAAAAGATAAAAACATTTGGACATTATTATTATTACTTGTGAACGTTTGCGGAAGGTGTATAGAAATAAACTTTCACGTATATTAATGTGCAAGAGCAATAAAGCCTACTGTTCGGAATATTAACCAGCAATTGGGATTTCACTCGATATGTTGCAACACGCATCGGGCTAAGCAATACAACAGATTCCCAGTATTTATCTAACAGTAAGCTCCTATGACAATACAAGCCATGTTTACTTGATACGACACTGTATAATGAACCTGATGGCTTTATCGGTTGTAATATCGAAGAGTGAACGTTACCTAAAAACATCGATAATTTGGGTGAACAGTAGGATATCATATGAATGGGTGACATTTCAACCAATAATCTATAAAATGTTTAACCGGTCACCGCCTTCCCCTTTGCTTTAAAGTCCGTGCGCATTAAATAATTTACATTATATAATGCGTACATTATATCTAATTTATGGAAACCATTAAATAACTGCACATTTTCTTCACTCATTAAATATTTTTCAGTACTCCGAAGTAAAATCGGAAAAAGCCACAATATAAAGTACACGAGATGAATTAGCCCAACGTGTAAGCTGACACACTCCAGTGGTAAGTGCGTGCCAAGAGTAATATGTAAGTGAGAAGGCTGTGAGTTAACACCGAATGGTTGGCAAGACTCCACGAGCGTAAAGCGTGAATCAAGAGACAGGCCACCATCTCGTTCCTAATATAACACTCATGTCATTCACGAACAAACGAAGAATTACTAAGGCCAACCTAAAATCAGGCGTACTGTAATTGCAAAGGCCGTTGTAAACCATACGTTTTGTTTTACGCTAAATTGCTAGTAATATTTGTATTACTCACACTTTGCAACATTCCATAAAAATTTAAAAGAACCATATACAAGATAGAAGGTAAATAAACATTTACAGAATAATAATAACAGACTTCACTATTAGAAGTTTTAAAAACAATTATTGTGAGAAACGTGTTATTACAGAAACGATTACTTACACTATTTAGGACCGATATTAAATAGACGAATAAACTTGATTTTCGGTTGCGACGGGAAAATGCTAATGCACCATCAACGTGAGTGGGACTCGCAATTACAAAAACTTTACTAGCCCAGTCATCCTTCCCTCTCGGTACTGCTTGTGTATCCTCATCAAGAGGGTGCTTATTTTCGATGACAGAGATCTCCCACAGAATACTGAAAATCAAGTTTATTCGTCTATTTAATATCGGTCCTAAATAGACTAATAAGTCTATTGGTTGGCACACCATTACTGTATTACGATATTATAACTTCTTGGTTTTCAACACCTCCTTTCATATACGAGGACACTGTATCAAACTTGTGTTGTGTCAGAGACCATTTTCCGACTTGTGTTCGGAAACAGTTGGTCTATGGTAATTCCTTTCGTTTTTTCACTGTATTCAAAAGAAAAACAAGTGGTTGGCGACCCTCCGAGTTTTTATAAACTTGAACATCCCATCTTGAACAGATACTCTCGAAAGTTAATCAGTGAGGAACTGATTAGGTAAAAATGTATCTCCCAAGCTTCCTCTCCATCCATTCTATCAGTTGTCTGTCTGATTAGCCTGGCCAGTCCCTCACAGTCCTGATGTTAGGCCTCGGTATGTGTGTGCCGCTCCCTTCCTTCGTTTACCCGCTTACGTTCACAAAATACACTTAAATAGATCACTTATTCACTGATCGACTGACAAAACAGCACTCTTAGATGTTCTTTGTTTAAAGGTTATTTTTAACGATGGAAGGATCGCGAAGGAAACAGGATTTTTCCGGACATTTGCCATCGTTCAGTGAAACAAGAAATCAGTAACACTATGTTTCGAGATTTGCAATCTGATCTATTCTTCAGGTAAAGAACTAACCTAATACATAATTACAAACTAGGTTAAAACAAACAAACCTTACCAAAGCGTTGTTGCACGCCTAAGCCAGGTATCACAACCACCATGTTGTTTGTCAACTTCACTAACTCTATAAACATGCACTTAATAAGAAATTATACACAACATTAATCATTAAAACTGAACTACGGAATACAGGTCACAATACGTCTTCATTCGTCTACTAACCACCTACGACTGACCAGAGGGCACTAGCCAATGGTTATCGTCACGGCAGACAAAATCAAGATGGCGGATATAAAAAGGAAGGGGGACAGGAATGGGCCCTTTCGTTATTATTGGTTCATGCGAGATGAACTTCTTAAAACCATATTGTGACTCCGCATTGGTTTATTACAAAAATCAGATCCGTTTGATACTTTTGGATTTGTCTTTAGTTCATTTTTTAGAATTGGCAACCAAAGCGGCCTTATCTCGACTGATGGTAGGTCTGCCAATTTAATGTATGTTGCCTCAATTAATTTCCTTTAGAAGAAATATGGCACTCGCATACATTTTACTCTTAGATTAAATAGTTGCTAATTAAGAACGCCAAACGTGTATAACGAAGATACGAGAAAGTGGGTACAATTATAATAAAATGACAGACGACGTCTAATCCATACAGAAGTGGACTAAAGATTTATTACCACTTATAACTTATAATTGTGAATGGTCACAATCACACAAACAAATTGACACAATATCAATGATTTTAACTTACATGGCTGCTGACGACGGTTCCAAACTCATCAAAGGTTGTCGGTGGTGCTGTAAGTTTTGTTGCAAGTTGTGCCGATAGTGCTGTACGGTTTTTTTGTAAACTGTGCCGGTGGCGATGTACGGTTTGTTGCAAGTTTTGCCCGTGGTGCTGTACGAGTCTCAGTAGAGCTTAGTGCCGGTGGTGCTGCACGGTTTGTTGTAAGCTGTGTCAGTAGTGCTGTACGGTTTGTTGTAAGCTGTGCCGGTAGTGATGTACGGTTTGTTGCAAGTTGTGCCAATAGTGTTGTACGGTGTTTTTGTAAGCTGTGCCGGTGGCGATGTACGGTTTGTTGCAAGTTGTGCCGGTGGTGCTGTACGTTTTGTTGGAAGTTTTTCCCGTGGTGCTGTACGAGTCTCAGTGGAGCTTAGTGCCGGTGGTGCTGTACGGTTTGTTGCAAGTTGTCCCGGTAGTGCTGTATGGGTTATTGTACGTTGTGCCGGTGGTGCTGTACGGTTTGTTGTAAGCTGTGCCGGTAGTGCTGTAAGGTCTTTTGTAAGTTGTGCCAATGGTGCTGTAAGCTTTGTTGTAAGCTGTGCCGGTGGCGATGTACGGTTTGTTGCAAGTTGTGCCCGCGGTGGTGTACGTTTTGTTGCAAGTTGTGCCTATAATGCTGTACGAGTCTCAGCGGTGCTTAGTGCCGGTAGTGCTCTACGGTTTGTTGTAAGCTGTGCAGGTAGTGCTGTACGGTTTTTGGAAGGTGTGCCGGTGGTGCTGTACGTTTTGTTGCAAGTTGTGCCGGTGGTGCTTTACGTTTTGTTGGAAGTTTTGCCCGTAATGCTGTACGTGTTTCTGTACGACTCTCAGCGGAGCTTAGTGCCGGTGGTGCTGTACGGTTTCTTCTAAGCTGTTCCGGTGGCGATGTACGGTTTGTTGCAAGTTGTGCGGGTGGTGCTGTACGTTTTGTTGGAAGTTTTGCCCGTGGTGCTGTACGAGTCTCAGTAGAGCTTAGTGCCAGTGGTGTTGCACGGTTTGTTGTAAGCTGTGTCGGTAGTGCTGTACGGTTTGTTGTAAGCTGTGCCGGTAGTGATGTACGGTTTATTGCAAGTTGTGCCGATAGTGTTGTACGGTGTTTTTGTAAGCTGTGCCGGTGGCGATGTACGGTTTGTTGCAAGTTGTGCCGGTGGTGCTGTACGTTTTGTTGCAAGTTGTGCCGGTGGTGCTTTACGTTTTGTTGGAAGTTTTGCCCGTAATGCTGTACGAGACTCAGCGGAGCTTCGTGCCGGTGGTGCTCTACGGTTTGTTGCAAGTTGTGCCGATAGTGCTGTACGGTTTTTGTTGTAAGCTGTGTCAGTGGCGATGTACGGTTTGTTGCAAGTTATGCCGGTGGTGTTGTACATTTTAATGGAAGTTTTGCCCGTGGCGCTTTACGAGTCTCAGCGGAGTTTATTTCCGGTGGCGATGTACGGTTTGTTGCATGTTGTGCAAGTGGTGCTGTATAGTTTGTTGTAAGTTTTGCGGGTGGTTCTGTACGAGTCTCAGTAAAGATTAGTGCAGGTGGTGCTGTACGGTTTGTTGTAAGCTGTGCCGGTAGTGCTGTACGGTTTTTCGTAAGTTGTGCCGGTGATGCTGTAAGGGTTGTTGTAAGCTGTGCCGGTGGCGATGAACGTTTTGTTGGAAGTATTGCCCATAATGCTGTATGAGTCTCAGCGGAGCTTAGTGCCGGTGTTGCTCTAAGGTTTGTTGTAAGCTGTGTAGGTAGTGCTGTACGGTTTTATGGAAGTTGTCCTGGTAGTGCTGTACGTTTTGTTGCAAGTTGTGCCGGTGGCGATTACGGTTTGTTGGAATGTTTGCCCGTGGTGCTGTACGAGTCTCAGCGGAGCTTAGTGCCGATGGTGCTGTACGGTTTTTTGCAAGTTGTGCCGGTAGTGGTGTACGGTTTTTTTAAGCTGTACCGGTGGCGATGTTCGGTTTGTTGTAAGCTGTGCCGGTAGTGCTGTACGGTTTGTTGCAAGTTGTACCGATAATGCTGTACGGTTTTTTTGTAACCTGTGCCGGTTGCGATGTACAGTTTGTTGCAAGTTGTGCCGGTGGTGCTTTACGTTTTGTTGGAAGTTTTGCCCGTGGTGCTGTACGGTTTGTTGCAAGTTGTCCCGGTAGTGCTGTACGGATTTTTGTACGTTGTGCCGGTGGAGCTGTACGGTTTGTTGTAAGCTGTGCCGGTGGTGATGTACGGTTTGTTGCAAGTTGTGCTGCTGGTGCTGTACGTTTTGTTGGAAGTTTTGCCCGTGGTGCTTTACGAGTCTCATCGGAGATTAGTGCCGGTGGTGCTGTAACGTTTTTTGTAAGCTGTGCCGGTGGTGCTTTACGTTTTGTTGGAAGTTTTGCCCGTGGTGCTGTACCGTTTGTTGCAAGTTGTCCCGGTAGTGCTGTACGGGTTTTTGTACGTTGTGCCGGTGGTGCTGTACGGTTTTTTGTAAGCTGTGCCGGTGGTGCTTTACGTTTTGTTGGAAGTTTTGCCCGTGGTGCTGTCCGGTTTGTTGCAAGTTGTCCCGGTAGTGCTGTACGGGTTTTTGTACGTTGTACCGGTGGTGCTGTACCGTTTGTTGCAAGTTGTCCCGGTAGTGCTGTACGGGTTTTTGTACGTTGTGCAGGTGGTGCTGTACGGTTTTTTGTAAGCTGTGCCGGTGGTGCTTTACGTTTTGTTGGAAGTTTTGCCCGTGGTGCTGTACCGTTTGTTGCAAGTTGTCCCGGTAGTGCTGTACGGGTTTTTGTACGTTGTGCCGGTGGTGCTGTACGGTTTTTTGTAAGCTGTGCCGGTGGTGCTTTACGTTTTGTTGGAAGTTTTGCCCGTAGTGCTGTACGAGTCTCAGCGGAGCTTAGTGCCAAAGGTGCTGTACGGTTTTTTGTAAGCTGTGCCGGTGGTGCTTTACGTTTTGTTGGAAGTTTTGCCCGTGGTGCTGTACTGTTTTTTGCAAGTTGTCCCGGGAGTGCTGTACGGGTTTTTGTACGTTGTGCTGGTGGTGCTGCACGTTTTGTTGGAAGTTTTGCCCGTGGTGCTGTACGAGTCTCAGTGGAGCTTAGTGCCAAAGGTGCTGTACGGTTTGTTGCAAGTTGTGCCGGTGGTGCTTTACGTTTTTTTGTAAATTTTGCCCGTGGTGCTGTACTAGTCTCAGCGGAGTTTAGTGCTGGTGGTGCTGTACGGTTTGTTGTAAGCTGTGCCGGTAGTGCCGTACGGTTTTTTGGAAGTTGTGCCGGTGGTGCTGTACGTTTTGTTGGACGTTTTGCCCGTGGTGCTGTACGAGTCTCAGCGGAGCTTAGTGCCGGTGGTGCTGTACGGTTTGGTGTAAGCTGTGCCGGTAGTGCTGTACGGTGTTTTGCAAGTTGTGCCGATAGTGCTCGACGGTTTTTTTGTAAGCTGGGCCGGTGGTGCTTTACGTTTTGTTGGAAGTTTTGCCCGTGGTGCTGTACCGTTTGTTGCAAGTTGTCCCGGTAGTGCTGTACGGATTTTTGTACGTTGTGCCGGTGGTGCTGTACGGTTTTATGTAAGCTGTGCCGGTGGCGATGTACGGTTTGTTGCAAGTTGTGCTGGTGGTGCTGTACATTTTGTTGGAAGTTTTGCCCGTGGTGCTGTACGAGTCTCAGTGGAGCTTAGTGCCAAAGGTGCTGTACGGTTTGTTGCAAGTTGTGCCGGTGGTGCTTTACGTTTTGTTGTAAATTTTGCCCGTGGTGCTGTACGAGTCGCAGCGGAGCTTAGTGCCGGTGGTGCTGTACGGTTTGGTGTAAGCTGTGCCGGTAGTGCTGTACGGTGTTTTGCAAGTTGTGCCGATAGTGCTCGACGGTTTTTTTTGTAAGCTGGGCCGGTGGTGCTTTACGTTTTGTTGGAAGTTTTGCCCGTGGTGCTGTACCGTTTGTTGCAAGTTGTCCCGGTAGTGCTGTACGGGTTTTTGTACGTTGTGCCGGTGGTGCTGTACGGTTTTTTGTAAGCTGTGCCGGTGGCGATGTACGGTTTGTTGCAAGTTGTGCTGCTGGTGCTGTACGTTTTGTTGGAAGTTTTGCCCGTGGTGCTGTACGAGTCTCAGTGGAGCTTAGTGCCAAAGGTGCTGTACGGTTTGTTGCAAGTTGTGCCGGTGGTGCTTTACGTTTTGTTGTAAATTTTGCCCGTGGTGCTTTACGAGTCTCATCTGAGTTTAGTGCCGGTGGTGCTGTAACGTTTGTTGTAAGCTGTGCCGGTGGTGCTTTACGTTTTGTTGGAAGTTTTGCCCGTGGTGCTTTACGAGTCTCATCTGAGTTTAGTGCCGGTGGTGCTGTAACGTTTGTTGTAAGCTGTGCCGGTGGTGCTTTACGTTTTGTTGGAAGTTTTGCCCGTGGTGCTGTACCGTTTGTTGCAAGTTGTCCCGGTAGTGCTGTACGGGTTTTTGTACGTTGTACCGGTGGTGCTGTACCGTTTGTTGCAAGTTGTCCCGGTAGTGCTGTACGGGTTTTTGTACGTTGTGCCGGTGGTGCTGTACGGTTTTTTGTAAGCTGTGCCGGTGGTGCTTTACATTTTGTTGGAAGTTTTGCCCTTGGTGCTGTACGGTTTGTTCAAAGTTGTCCCGGTAGTGCTGTACGGGTTTTTGTACGTTGTACCGGTGGTGCTGTACCGTTTGTTGCAAATTGTCCCGGTAGTGCTGTACGGGTTTTTGTACGTTGTGCCGGTGGTGCTGTACGGTTTTTAGTAAGCTGTGCCGGTGGTGCTTTACGTTTTGTTGGAAGTTTTGCCCGTGGTGCTGTACCGTTTGTTGCAAGTTGTCCCGGTAGTGCTGTACGGGTTTTTGTACGTTGTGCCGGTGGTGCTGTACGGTTTTTTGTAAGCTGTGCCGGTGGTGCTTTACGTTTTGTTGGAAGTTTTGCCCGTGGTGCTGTACGGTTTGTTGCAAGTTGTCCCGGTAGTGCTGTACGGGTTTTTGTACGTTGTGCTGGTGGTGCTGTACGTTTTGTTGGAAGTTTTGCCCGTGGTGCTGTACGAGTCTCAGCGGAGCTTAGTGCCGGTGGTGCTGTACGGTTTGTTGCAAGTTGTGCCGGTGGTGCTGTACGTTTTGTTGGAAGTTTGGCCGTGGTGCTGTACGAGTCTCAGCGGACCTTAGTGCCGGTGGTACTGTACGGTTTTTTAAATGCTGTGCCGGTGGTGCAGTACGGTTTGTTGTAAGCTGTGCCAGTGTCGATGTTCAGTTTGTTGTAAGCTGTGCCGGTAGTTCTGTACGGTTTCTTGCAAGTTGTGCCGGGGGCGATGTACGGTTTGTTGCATGTTGTGCTAGTGGTGCTGTACAGCTTTTTGGAAGTTTAGCCCGTGGTGCTGTACGAGTCTCAGCGGAGCTTAGTGCTGTACGGTTTGTTGTAAGCTGTGCCGGTAGTGCTGTAAGGTTTGTTGTAAGCTGTGCCGGTGGTGCTTTACGTTTTGTTGCAAGTTTTCCCGGTAGTGCTGTACGGGTTTTGTAAGTTGTGCCAGTGGTACTCTACGGTTTGTTGTAAGCTGTGCCAGTGGCGATGTTGGGTTTGTTGCAAGTTGTGCCGGTATTTCTGTACGAGTCTCAGCGGAGCATAGTGCCGGTAGTGCTGTACGTTTTTTTGTAAGCTGTGCCGGTGGCGATGTACGGTTTGTTGCAAGTTGTGCTGGTAGTTTTGTCCGTGATGCTGTACGACTCTCAGCGGAGCTTAGTGCCGGTTGTGCTGTGCGGTTTGTTGTAAGCTGTGCCAGTGGTACTGTACGGTTTGATATATGCTGTGCCGGTGGTGCTGTACGGTTTGTTGGAAGTTTTGCCCGGGGTGCTGTACGAGTCTCAGTGGAGGTTAGTGCCGGTGGTGTAGTAGGGTTTGTTGTAAGCTGTGTAGGTAGTGCTGTACGGTTTGTTGTAAGCTGTGCCGATAGTGCTGTACGGTTTTTTGTAAGCTGTGTGGGTGGCGATGTACGGTTTGTTGCAAGTTGTGCTGGTGGTGCTGTACATTTTAATGGAAGTTTTGCCCGTGGCGCTTTACGAGTCTCACCGGAGTTTATTTCCGGTGGTGCTGTACGTTTTGTTGGACGTTTTGCCCGTGGTGCTGTACGAGTCTCAGCGGAGCTTAGTGCCGGTGGTGCTGTAAGGTTTGTTGTAAGTTGTGCCGGTAGTGCTTACGGTTTTTTGTACGTTGTGCCGGTGGTGCTGTACGGTTTGTTGTAAGCTGTGCCGGTAGTGCTGAATGTGTCGTTGCGGTAATATGTGAAAACTACTTGTTGAATTTCTTGCTGCTCGCAAGATGGTAAGGTGTCTATCATTAGTCATATGCCTAATTCTTCCTGACATGGTCGTTAAAACTTTTCACCGTGGTGAACAACTAACTGAGAGGTGGACGTGTCCCTTCCCTTACTACCTCCCCTACACTTACCACTACTCCTACCATGGCATACCAGGAAAATCCTAGTCTGGCATCCCCAACATCCCCCCGCCCCCCGCTCCCTGCTTCCCCACTCAAAACCCAAGACAATACGCCGGCCGGCGACGTAGGATTCATAGAAGCGATAAACAAGAAGAAATTCAAATGGTTGACATAGCTTCCTCTACATCTAACTCATTTCCTTGTTCTGCTAACGCCCAAAGATAATGTAATTGATATTTCCTTAAACTGACCTTGTATCATCTCCATACCAGTGATAAATACATGAGATATCTTTTGACTTAACGGTAGTAAATATGTCACATATCGAGTATTGATTTAAAAAGCAATTTATTACTATCTCACAAAATGACCCGACGTGTTTATTTATTTGTAAATGACTATAGCATTGAACTGGTGCTAACCGTGTATACGGTTTTGCATAAACAACAGAAAAGATTACGATTTCAACTACGCAGAGAGTGCTCTTCCCATTTAGAGCATTATTTAGAGACTGTGACGACACCAACGTTCATTACCTGAAGAAGAGATTAGATTGCAGATCTTGAAACGTAGTGTAACTTACACTAAAGTTATATCCAACTATCATTCCTAAATGTTTTAAACCATGCATCTTACAATATTTCCTTCATTGGAGAAATTTAGGACATCACACATTTCTAGGTTTAGAGTATGTATGCCTACGAAGACGGTTTCTGAGAGGCGAGTCCAAATTATTTGATTCACAGATCCATTTGGATTCTGCGATCTACGATGGAGACATTTTCTAAGCAAGTCAGGTGGACTCAGGTCTATAAAAATAGGTTTTATCTTATTCATGAATGACTGGAGAGAGATGGAAATGATTTAAGTGGTCGTACGGTTCATTTGAAGCAATGGCCTTTACGTACTTACACCAACGATCTTACCTACCCCCTACCTACCTACCTTCCTTGCTTTTACTATCGCTTCCTTTTAGGCAAAGCCCGTGTTGAGACAATAAGTGATGGTATTCTGCCCATACTGCTTGCTGCATCTCTCTCAAATTACTAGTATTTCTACATATTCCTAAACCATAATATTTTTAAAAGATCATATGGGAGCTTCAGTCAGTCTATTCCGACTACCCATAGTTTTCCGTCATTTTCTTTTTTACTTTTACACTTATTTCTGCTAACTAACAACAGCTGTAAAATGTTAGCTATCTTGCAAACAAATCAGGTCTACAAAGTCCTAAAACTAAATCATTGCATAGCAAAATAAAATAGTAGTATAAATAAATATCTAAATTCCCGTGGTTACCTGGAATGTTGGATGTGTAGTATATTAAAAATAGATTAAATTAAAATAGTTCCTGACAACGGATTGTAATACTTTTTCTACAAAGTCTTCAAAAAATGACTTAGAATAGTAAACTGTACAAAAATTAAATTGAAATTTTTTTATATTTTTCCGTACACACTTTCAAACGTGCCGGAAATAATCCCACGTAAATTGAGAACTACAAAACCATCAATTTACAACAAAGTACACGATATGTTTCAGTGTGGTTTCCTTATAATTATTATACTCCAAGAGCAAATATTTAAAATGAATAAAAATGTTTAAATAATTATCAAACCGTCGACTTGGGAAATAAAACGCCATTATTCCAGAAAAAACACACTTGGTTTTAGAAACAATTTCAGCTTTCCTGGGTAATTTGGTTACGAAAGTAAAAAATTAACATTTCAGAACATAACTGTCATCTTTAAATAATACTTCCTAACTATAAATACGGAATTCCTGAATATATTAATCATAAGGAATTGTATTTGATCAACAAAAACAAGACAACCATCGTAATGTATCAGGGGATCAGTTCTAGTTCACACAGTAGAATCAATGTGATATTTGTTTTAATAAATATAACGATCCCCCAAGTATATCAATCATACCATACATTTATAGTCTTAACTAATATTTTATACTAATATCTTCCATTCATGAAGTCCAAAGACGAAAATTTCGTAAAAGAATATTTAATATTGTTTGGGTTGAGTATAAATTCCTAGTAAAATGTCACAATCTCTGACTATTTAATCTTTCTAGGAAATGCTAAGCTTTTTTTGGAACTAAAAATATATTTTCATGTTAGTTAAAATAGTGGGTGGAGAGTAAATGAGTGGGATGTTGTTTGTGAAGCTTCTTTTACATTATTTTAAGTTAATACTTTCACTTCGCCTATTATGCCTGCACTCTGTAAATGAAACAGTTCTTATTTTTCATTTTAGTAAGGCATTATATATTGAATTGGGGTTCGTAATTTAGTAAGAACAAAATTTAGAAAAGTTGTATCCTATGAAAGTAAAAAACTACAATTGATAAATGAAAACAATTTTGAATAAAAGACCGAATGTGAGGGAGCGGAAACCATCATGAGTGGAATCTCTTTGACACTCTCAGCTCTGAGGTGGCAGAGAGAGAGGGAGAGAGAGAGAGAAGGGAGAGGTACACATATATGAGTATACACCGTATACATAAAATCCCATACTAACCCTGGGTCGCTAGTTAAGCGACAACCTCTAGAGATTCTTCGCGTACAAGACTTCCTTACTGTGTTACCTTACATTTCCTGATGACTCGAACATGGCTCAGGCAGCAATTTTGTAAATTTAATCAACAGAAACCTTGAATTATAATTATTCGACATTATAATTGACTTACATCGTATAATTTAAAGTATTATACTATGTTTTTATTATTCATACATAGGTCAAATATCATATTATATTTATATATACATGTTATGAAATTAGTTAGCTAAACCCGACTGGAATGTCTGACGCTATGTGCAAAACAAATGAAATTACGAGTATAAATTTGCATTGAAACTATTAAGACTTAATTCCATGTGCTCGTTCCTGCGTGAACGTCTTTAGCACTTTATTATATTGGTTGCTGTCTTAATTAAATAAAATATTTATAAAAATAAAAAGTAAGCTGCTATTCGATACCCATTAATACAAATCAAGCTTTAGCTCTGTAAGTGTTAGAAATTACAGAAACTTTAAATGAAAGTTTTGTGCAGCCTTTAAACCTATGAGCGAATGCCCATCCACCATTAGTACATTTTTAAGTTTGGGCCACTTTATATTTTCTATAAAATACTGTTTATAATTGAAATGAAATATTGAAAAGAATACAGTAATTAATATTAGTCTACCATGAGGTATCTAAGAATGTTTTATTTAAATGTCCGTTCATTAGTGGGATAGGAAATAAACACGAGTTTTTAGTATAAGACTTAATCCTCAACACCATAATACTTTTTATACTTTCTACAGAAAACATAGACAATGTAAAAGGTCTCATTAGAAGAAATCAGAATTTTGAAAATCGTATTGAGTTAAAAATATCCGAAACAGTCAGAAGTGACTCGATGACTCTTATGCGTGTAGTGGAATAGCTTTCTGGGAAATATCATTAGCTCTACACATCAATTGAGATATGTATGTCTCAAGGTGTAAATTAAAGTCTTTAGCGTTTATCACAAAGGTAATCATATGGATACTCTACTGTAGGGTTTTCTGAAAGTCAAAACTCAAAAACCTCATTAAAATAGAAGCACTGAGACTTCCAGTTAAAATTGTAAAGGATAACCAGGAAGATAGTTATTTAATCATTGTCCTTAAAGTTTCAGACGTGTTATAAATAATATGTAATACGTAATGAACGCCGGTTACTTAAACCTGAAGAATATGTATCAAACTGGGCATAGAGTTACAACGTATGAAGATAACACTTTGTCGTCAGAGACAAATTTAGTTTAGGTTGTAGGGAAACACAGAATTGCTTACAAACTAAGTCACATTAATGAATGTTAAAGACAACAGTGACTTCCTTTGCAACTAACCGCTGTAAACAAATCCATTGCTCGGTCTGCATGTTGTCTACGCTGTATATTGCACATGTCTGTATGTTATAGCAGTCCACAGAGAAAAACAGTTTTTCCCTTTGACATTTCTACATTTATAGGGATTGTGTCGTAAAAAATTCTTCTATGTAATTAAACCTCTGTTCCATTATTTGCAAATTAAAAATATAAAATACAATATTGTGAATGAATTTTAAATGACTCGTTTATGTCAAGATATTATTAATGATGATTTAATGATTTTGAAATGTACTATCTGCTTTCTATGGAATATTTGTCAAACTTTAAATACATACAATTTGTGTGTGTGTGTGTTTGAAACCTGTTGTAATTAATATTGGTCAACAAAAGGTATTTACTTCACCAGAGCCCTAACCGAGATGTTTGTGCAATTATAAGTAATACAGTAGTAATAAGGATGTAAAATAAATGTCAGTCGAGAATTCTAACCATTACACAACCGATCCTTTATTACTTATTTGGCATTTGAGTGTTTATTTCAGAAAATTAAAAAATAAGAACATGAGCATGTAATCTCTAGTAGAACACAAACTCAACTCTCTCGCTTGCTGAACAGGAATGTCTACCATTCTTAAATGTAAATCCCACTTTTTTATAACAAACAAATGCAAAATAAAATATACGGTTCATTAGAAATTCACAGGTAATTATAATAATAAGATATTGAAAAACTGGAGATCGACCAATCCACGAATTAAAATATTTACATAAATGACTTTTCTACGCCTGTAAAAGTAAACAAAACTAAAGTCAATAAATGACATTTGTTTGATACTTACAAAATGACAGATTTTTCAGATTAGTTTTCATGAAAAATTACATTGAGTTCCTATAGCAAAGGAACAAAATACTCGTACTATAATAAACGACTGAACAAACTTTTTCATTTGTTCTTTAAAACTGTTGCTTATTCCACGCCATGCAGCGCCTTGACTCCACATTCACTTGTCACGAACTTGACACAACCAAACAAATGGCAGTCAAAGTTCTGTTAAAAGTTATGTGCTGAACAGCGTATACTTGGTTAAACTACAGATAGCGTCGAGTTTCCTTGTACTGTATGTTACCATATGCTTTATATTTAATACAGTATTGAGTTGTTCAAGTTATACGTTATAAAATAATTTAATATCTTAATTATAACGTTAATTTTCTCATTTTTATAAAGATTTCATAATTTTTTATGGTTTCTAAAGTAACGTTTTTATAAACACATCATCAAACATCAAGTTGATGATGTGCAATACGAATAAAACATTTGTTTAGTAAGCCTAAATATTTCACTTGCACAATCTAATGAACTAAACAAAATACCATATTGTGTTTTCCACATGTTTTCTTCCTGTTATAAAATATATATTATAAGTAAATTTAATTACACGCATCAAATTTCCAACGAATATCGCGATTGGAAGAATAAATATCGCATGAAGAATAATAAAAAAAAGGAAGCGTAGAGGTACAATAGACACGTATAATAAAATGAAATAATGTTGAAATAAATCTGGAAAAACAGTAAAAACTTAATAATCTGTAAATATACTACGATGAAAGGAAAATAGCATTTACATTTACAAAATAGCATATATAAAAAATAAAATTTTACGTTACAAATATTACTATAAAAAGTAGACTATATTAAGATAAGCAAATGAAATTAATAACAAAATAATTCAAAAATTGAGGATAGAAGAAGAGTAGCACTATCATAGTTACTACAACAATAGTAACATAAATTCTTTATGCTATAATTTTATGGATGTTGGTTACGTAAGGATAAAAATGGCAAGGGCCATGGTGTGTTCGGTAGGTGTCAGTTTAATACCGGCTTCTATGATCATCATTTTTGAGAAAGTGAAGTTTTTCGTAGGATGAGTAAAACTTCTTTCTATATAACAGATACAGACTCTGTTGTTCGTATATCGTGAGGTTATAAGATTTGGTCTCAGAAGACAAATTAAAATTTGATTTATTTCTTTCGTAATTTTATTCTTATTCTAAATATTATGTTTTATTTAGCAATTACTTTTTGGTAAGTGAGTATTAAACTGCAAATCAAGTCGTATTACTTTGGAAAATTTAGCTTAGTTTACGCAAAATAAACACACGCACGCACTCTCAAGTCTTGTATCGATGTGTCTCATGCCTTTAACTGAGTCTTACAAAAACGGAACACCTAAAATACTGCCTCTGGTTCTATCTGCTAAGTAAGCCAGGAATCTCTATAAAGAGTTAATTTTCTAAATGTTTAATTGCAGATAATTACCAGCATGACTCTTTGGAGCCTTTTTCATAACATTATAGGACCTATAAAACAAAACAAATAGAAGGATGACTGGCGTATATTTTGGACATTAGGAGCCATTCGATGATAAACCAGTAAATTAGCCCTTCAGCAGGAAGTTAATCGTACATTTGAAGCCGTGACAGGGGTATTTAGCCGCAGTGATGCACGTGATGCGGCTATTCAACCGTTCAGCCGTCGTGTCGCTCTGATAAATGTTCACATAGCCGTTTAGCCGCGAGGGTTTATTCAGTGGACATTAGGACTGTTGCACACATACATGCATGCGCACACACACAATTTTTGTGCTCTGAAATAAAAAATGGAACTTGCATTTACATTTCTAGCAATCACATGAACTTTCAAATAAGGCATGTTTAAGTGAAACCGAGAGGGCTCAAAAGATTCAAAGATTCTCGAATAAGGGTAATGTCAAGAGTCGCTTTTTCATCACATAACCGTCCCATTTTATAAAAATAGTTACAGTAAACATGAAAACATTAAAGAGAATATTAAATAAAGACGAGGTATATAAATTGTGTCAAGAAGGCTTATATTGAACAGTTTTATTTGAGTAATAAATACATTTTTAAGTTGAAATATAAAGTATCTGCATCTATTCATAATATAAATATCGTTTATATATATATATATATATATATATACATATATACATACATATATGTGTATATATATGTATGTGTGTGTGTGTGTGTGTGTGTGTGTGTGTGTGTGTGTGTGTGTGTGTGTTTATATACTATCTGATTTGGCATACCTATTAAATAATAACAAAAAAATAAAACAAACAATCAAAATTTAAACGACCTTGTACAGCATACATATTTTGCCGAACATTAATTTTAATAATTTATAAGGTTAAACAAAGGAGTCTGGCAATTATATTCCGTATATATAAATTTGTTTTAATAAACATTAGTTTTTCACACACAGACTTTCTGTCCTTAAAACATGTCTTATGTCAATAGGAATATTTTTTTAATCTTTAAAATATCTTAAATTGTTGGATGAAAAATTTACCTAAACGCAACAAACAAGATTGTTCAGGAACTTATTTAAAAATGACATGAATACGAGGACCATAATTACAGTTACAAGGATCTATGAAATGAAATTACTTTTACAGTTACTTAATTACAGTTACAAGGTATCTAGCTTAGTGAAATTTGAAATTTTGACTAAATTACGGATCACATCTAGACGTTAACGTTGTGAAATGGTGTAGAACTTTGACAAAAATCTAAAAAGCTGTGAAGAAGTCTAACCGGATATTAAAAGCAGCCAAATGGCAAATTTAGAGGACCTATATGAGCAACACTAACAATTTTTATTTATTTATAACTGAAGAAAATCGTATTTGTTTTATTGAATATAATCGAATAAAAAACTACAGGCTTTTAAAATATTTGGTTGTTATTTTATGTGGAGTGATAAAAAAACTAGATACTTTTATTGTATTCTGAAGTTATCTTACAGAGCTATGCATATCACATAAAAACATGTTTTTCCAAAACTGAAACCGATTTCACCGATATCCGAAACATGAGGGATTTCTCACTGTTTGGACCGGATATTGTTTCACCCATCCCTTCGTCTAAGGTGACATGTAGATGTAATATGGGATTTCCACAGCAGACGGCTCCTGCACCTAATCTTACTCATCCTAAATTCCTGTTATTGAGGAAGCAGTGTAAAGATACGCTTGGGGGTACATGCAATGATATGTTGTCACAGCTTCTTATTTAAAAGAAAAAGCAATTTTGTTAATTAACATTGCACCAATAACACTGATATAGACTATCTTTCAGTTTAAATTATTTATTATTTATGGTAGAAAAAAATTACATTAGTGTATTCCAATGTTGTCGGGAATTGCTGTGCAATACCACTTATATTCCTGCATTATTCCTACAGGACAGGAGTTACATTTTGTTCGGTGGCGTATTATATTTATTAAAAAGTAAAAACAAAACATACAAATTGCATACGCTGTACAACTTTATTACTTTTGATAAACTTTATTTATATTGCAATTAAATGTCAATTTAGCTTCTCTTTCCGTTACTTGACATTGCCTATGTATATTAAACCAATGATCAATTCTGTTCCCCACATTTTAACATTATAACACCATGCCTCCCACCTGCTTCTGTACTTAGTTTTTTGTTCTATACATTTTATATTATTTATTCCAGACTTTTGCAAAATATCGTGCTGTGTAATTCTATACCTTCTCTCGCTATTTCCATATTTATTATTATTTGCACTAAAAATTAGAATTTTATCTCACTTAGAAAATACGGAGAATTAGCCTAGCTACCACCATTTTATCATGGTGGTAAATTTGTTCACTTAACTTGTCATAGATTGGGTGAGTATTGCGTAAAAGTACAAAATACAAATACAAGTTTACTGTTAATATAGTGAACAGAAGTAGTCCCGCTACCATCACATTCATGTTAAAAATATTTTTAAACTTCATTTTACCGTCAATTTTATACATATGAAGTAAAAATAGAAGTGAAATTAAATGACTATTTCAATAAAATTCTTTAAAAATCTATCTCTAAGCCCAATAATATTTGTTTAAAGCTCTAAATTGCAAAGTTTAACTTGTTTCTTTTTTTTATATCTTTATACATCTTGCTTTAGGAACTCTTTGTACACATTTTTTTTTAATTCCCAAACCCATCCACATTAATTCTAAAGGAGTGAATAAATCTGTTGAATGTACGTCTCAGAATAGCTGAACCACATAACTACGCCACAAATTTCCCCTTGATATTTAGTAGTCTTATACAAAGCTTGTATTTCAAAAGCTCGAACTCGAGCCTGTTTCTAAAAACAGTTGCCTGTGGCCAGCCGGGTGAAAAGATCATTTTTTGTTTTGTTTAGTGTTAGATTCGTTTTATATGCGACCTTCTCTGGCTGAGTAGCGTTTCTGTGTTTTAATGAATTATTAGTATACGCTGTTATAATATCTGGCCCAACGAGTTAAACTATCGTTTATTCATTCATTATAATTTGTCTGGATTTCGCTTCTGTTTTAGGAATTTTAATCGGAAAAGGGTTCTCATCCATAAAAAAGTAAATATTAGTAAAACTCTGTTCTAGTTACAAATTATCTAATAAAAACGTATTAATATGATATCTCGATTAATGCAGTCCTTCCTCAACTTGCGTATATACGAAACAAGTACCTTCACATTCTCGTGTATCGGACATTTCCGCGTATCTTTCAAGATAAGCATATATAATACATGGTTGCGTTCTCTTCCTTCCTTCTATACAGTTCATATTATTTTAGGTATAGCTCTTGAATCGTCTAGAAATAATATTAAAATCTTATTTTAGACGTTACATAGTACATGCTTTTTTATGTGCACTTTTCGCAGAGATAGCTAATGTTTCATAAAATTCCTGCTGTTATTTGGTTATACAGATTTTACCAGTTCAGAATATGAAACCTATTAATGGGAAACGGCACTTTTAAAGCAGTTTCAAGAATATGAATACCATTAATTAAACCTGAATTATATAAAAATAATATAGAGAGCACAGATATATAATTGATTTTAATGAAATTGGTTTTAATCTGTTTACAGTTGGAATGAACTTAACTAATATGTTAAAATTATCAATAGTGTGGTTTGGAAGCGTTGAATATGTTAGTTTCTTTTCTTAAGGTGTTGGTACAATCGATTTTTCGTTTGGAAAAGTTTTTTCATTTTACTTTTGTGGCTCTTTAAGACACGTCCCTAAAACAACAAACAATAACCTTTTACCTGATTACTTCAAAACAATTATCAGCATTTAAAGTAAAAAAAGTAGACGGAAAAATGTGAAATTTGTACAGTAAGTACATGATTCAGGGAGTGTTATGTTTTTATTTATTTATGAATTTAAAAAATATACACTTGTTTAATTATATGTGCACAGTTTCTTTTATTTTTCTGATATCATGCTGTTATAAAACTTCTAGCTTTTAAATACTGTGTTTGAATAGAAAGTTTTAGTGTATTTAATTTCAGAAAATAACATTGTTTTTGCAATGCTTTCTTAAGGAAATTACATTTTTATACACAACAACGTATCACTCCCTCCAGGCATTTATATACCGTAAACCGATTATAAGTCGTATTTCCTACAGTTTTTTAGGCCTGGTAATGCGTTGTACTTATCGTGCCATAATGAAAAACATTGTTATATTTTCCTTATTTTCAGGAATGGTATCTTAAAGACCAATTTTTCCAATTCCTAAAACTGTTATTTCATCAGAAAACTATTTCACAATCTTTATTATATATTCTGAATTACATTTTTTCATCTGCAGCCATTAAAAAATAGAAGGAGGAGAGAAATTATTATCACCCGGTTCTACAAGTTCTGCATACTATGTAAAACCAATTGCCGAACTAAGGCTTTCACCACATGTTTTTCACCACAAAACCTGTTACACTTGTTAATCTTAAAAATATTAAGGATCACTTACATTGTTAACAATAATTTATCTGTTTATTTATAAATATACTTAAAAACTTTTTATATGTACATATGAAACGTTATATTAAAATAAAATGTAACTTTTTAATTGTACTGATATTGTCGTTTTTGTTAAGAATGAATGGAATTGAAGCAAACTTGAAAAAAATATACAGCACAAATCTCGTATGTAAATAACAGGCGTACAGAACGTAATTACAGATCGTGCATATGTGAACGAAGAAATAAAAGACAAAAGGCAATAAGAGAGCTCCAGTAGATTGTATTTTCCCCTCAGCTGGCGCTCTGCTGCTCAGAGTAACGTTGAAGAGGACAAGTCTCAAACTTACACTCGTAAGTGTATATTATCTACATCAGTGCTTTCACTTGCCTCAGACTTAGAATAAACCTTCTTTTCTGATTCACGTTTATTTCAGACACTCGAATGTAATACATGTATTATATTGTAGTCAATACTATTGAAATATAATGTATAATGTATACATTAAGGCAATTAATTACTATCTGTAAGACATAAGGAAATTTAAGCACGAATTAGTTTATTTATTCGACAAAATATTTCATTGTTGATGAGATTCAACGTAAAATACATAGTTCGTTTGTACATTTTTACTATATTAAAATTTTTATTATTTTATGGGCACCACGTAAGTTGGTAAAATTGAAATGAAGAATTCAACATTTTCGGTGAAAAATCGTGAATTTTCTTATCAGCTGTTCGGTAAAAGAAACACTATCTCTGTCACGGCAAACTTACAATACAAAACTGAAATTCTGCTCTGGTTTCCCACACCCACTAATTAATTTTTAGTGTGCAATATTTATAACAACACGCTGTGTAGAACATATTAGTAATCGTTATACTTACAATAATGGCACCTTAATAACACTCTTTTGATATGCTGCTTTTAGGGAGTAGTAGACAGTCCACATTCGATACTCTAATCGGATAACACACATCCATATTTAACCACTTCAATGTTTGGACTGAAATAAAGTCATGCTCATTTTGCAGAAGGAGTATTCCTGAATTAGCTTCATATATTTCTAGATCCTACCATATGTTTTTGTGGAACTTTAACAAGAAACGTTTTCCATACAAATCTTGCAAGAAAGCATATATGAACTTCGGCAAAATGTCAGAGAAACTTTAATTCTATCGACCCGAATATTATTACAGTGGTCTTATGACAGCTTCATTACATATAAAACGGCCCAAACACGTCGCAGGAACAGAACTACCTGAACTTCGGAGGTACCACTTATATGAAATAAACCTGCAGTTGTCGTTTCATGATATCTACCCATCAAAAACAAGGTTCCCAAAATTTTGAATATCATTTAGGCCAACACTGTATTAGTCAATGGTAATTTTCAGCTCTACGCCTTGTTGGAAAGGTATATTTTACATAATTATGGCCTCAATGGGCAAAACATTGATGTTATATGTATTTATATATATAAACAAGATTAAAGTACATACCACTAAGATAAGAAATTCCATTAAGTTGCGGGTTATACCATGTTTAAACTCTTTATAGGACTATAAATCACCTATGAATATCAGTACAGTAGACCTTAATGAATATGAAAGAAGGTGCTTCCTCTGTATTAAAAGTGTTATTAGTAATTTTATATGTCTTTATTATTTCCTGATGATGAATTTACGATGACATATTCTAAAATTACTAATATTAATATGGCAAAACAGTTGTAATCTTGAAAAACGTAAAGATGGATTTACAAAATAGCCTTTATATTTTATAAAGGTTTAAGTACTACAGTAAAAAATTATTATACATAAAAATTATCATTTTTTAACAATTGAAATTGTATTATTTATCGTGATAATTATATTTTGAATAAGTAAACACGCAGTTGTGCTGTTACACTTGAGCACAAAATTTCCCTAATACCTGATTGCAGTAAAAGTTTCACTTTTTAATCTCCAGATAAACATTTAGTATTATTATTTCGTAAATGTTGCTCAATATTATATAAATATACCAAATATATCGAAAATAAAACGGCTCCAAGTCTTTGATTGATACAGTTGTGGACGTTTCAAAGAATTCCAAGATAGTAATATTTTAGGTAATATTCATAGTGTAATTGAGTTTTATTTCATCATTGTGTTTTTGTTTATTTTAATGTTTACTTTTAATAGATGAAATTAAATTGTATACAACCGTCAGATGTATGGAATTTATATGTACGAACATTTGTAGCCGATATTTGTCGGATTTATACCAAATATTGTTACTCCACCGTTGATTGTTTCTATTCTGGATTTTATTTTTGTAACTCATGTTCTCTTTCACTTATCCCTAGTTTATTTTCACTGTATTAGGATGACGATATCAATGTTTACCCTCAGAAGTGCCCCAGATAAATGGTCAGTGCATAATGAAAGACACCCTTTTGATTTTTTAGACTGCCAACCGCAACAATTTCAAAACTAACATAAACATTTCAGTGTTAAACACAAATTTAGTATTAACACTTTGGCATGGTAGGTTAGCATCCACTCAAAAATGAGAATAAAAAAGATAAAAAACTGTATAAATGAACTAATTATTTACCACACGAAAGTTATCGAAAGAAGCAAAACATTTGAAAGTGAACAAACCGTAAAACATATTTAAATATAACCATTTGAAGATGTTTTTATATGTTTTTAATATGAAATTTTTTTGATTATCGTTGTAAAATAAACCTTTCATATGTAGACACATATAAAAGAGACTTAAACCAATTTATCCCTCAATTTATCCCTCATTAAGCATATCTAGAAATGTTTATTGTTATGTAGGAAAATAAATTCTAAATTCTTTGTATTGAACACACTTCTGCTTTTTTGAGAAAACACTGATAAAAAATACATAACTTTACAATCGCTTCAATCAGACGAATAATAAACCCAAACCGGTTTACGGAGTAAAACAGCTGTTCTAAATTACACTCAAAATAAAATCTGTATACCTAAATGTGTTTAATAGAGATTAGGTAGTAACTACTATCTATACGAGGTTGATCACGTCTATTCACCGCGCTATATTAGATGAAAGATATCCCGAGTTGATTGGCAACCTGCATAACAGAGTTGTGTGTAAAGCAATCTGTGTTCGATCCATTACAGAGATTATATCAATAAATGGGTTGGAAAATGCGGGCGTATACGGCTTAGATTGGCTGTGCACCAAAGATGGCTTATCCGCTCATATCAACACCGACTATTATTAGCCTAAATGCTATTACTTGAAGTAACTTATAATCCAAACACGCTTTATTTGCTATTTACCCACGGATGCTGAGCCTGTGATAAACAAATAAGGATTCATAAAACAGGGCGTTATATTTATTATTTATTGACGCCTGTAGTACCTTTCAAACAGAACTATGAAAACAAACAACCACTTTTAAGTTCATCCCAGTTGTAAGGTGGTCGTATGATATGATGAGAGTTTAGACTTACATTGAGGTCAATAAAATGAAAAATAATTTCAATTTGGGATTTTATAATTGCTAAGTTATATTTTGTTATGGATTGACGAACATAAAGAATTAAATACAGTTTGGCAAACTTAAATTTTGGTTTTCCCAGAGGGTTGGACACTTGGCTGTTACTATACTTTTGGAGGGTATATAAATTGTCATCATTGTGTTTTAGGTATACATTTTGTATCAAAAAGGCTTAAAAAACCAATAGAAAATATGCCAAAACTTATTTTATAATCAGCCTATCATATCATAAACACGTATAATACTCGTATTATTCTTCTCAGTTCAAAAAATTCATAATTTAGATTCACTATAAGACAAGAGAAATTTTTAAAATAAAGAAAAATAAATTAACTATGAGTTTAGTGAAATTAAATTAAATGAGAAAATATCTTACTTAATTGAATATTGCTTTATTGTTTGAAAGCATGCACAATCATTATTGAAAATGACCATGGAAGGTTTTTAATTTTGAAAAAGAATTTAGAGACTAGAAAGACGTATTAGAGAAAATAATAATTTGAATTAAGGTAGTTATAAATTTCACATTATATAATATTAGTGATTGGGGATCAGATTTTTACAGTAATTAATTTATATTTATATAATTCTTGAAAAGCTAATTCAGAATTAGTCGCCCAAACCATTTGTAATGAGAAGGAGCTAGTTGACTTAAAGAGTAACTAAGACTTTTATCCAGTCCACCGCCATTGAGTTAAAAAATTTAATAAATATATATATATATATATATATATATATATATATATATATATATATATATATTATATATATATATATATATATATATATTGTGAGCTCAGCAGAACAATTCATGATTAGCTATAGCTATTTTCTCTTATGCTCTCTGTCCAGTCAAAAATTTGCATAATATGAAATGAAAAAAACTTTCGCAACAAATTAAATACATAGAAGTACAGTTTAAAGGATTTAAATATGCCGATTAATTGTCAGTTAACGTTTTTCAAATTAAATCAAAACATATTTCTACCAAAAAAGGACCAACAATGTTACTTGAAAAACATGATGTTTTCTCTGTTACATATAACAAATTTGATATTTTATATAATTGGTGAAATAATATTAATCGGAATATTGCGATACTATAATTAGTTATAATCATTATGCAATCACAAATATCAAACAAAATATCGGGCGCTAAGGCAGGTCTAGTAAATCACACCAGATCATGTAAACATCCAGCTGTCTGACTCACCAACCAGATCTAGTGAATCAAGATAGATCTAGTGAATAGACGAAAAAAGATTTTTCAAACATTTACAAATAAAATATTTTTTCAGTAACATTTGTTAAATCATTGAAAGTAAACACCATGGATGAAAAAATAATTCTAATTGCTGGATAAAATTAATACATTCTGGTATAATGCAGATAAAGACTTGGAAATTTACTCATTTAAAATCGCGGATTGATCCAGCTATTGCTTATGCTGGATCCGGTTCTTCTTCTATAAAAGTAAAGACTATCCGGATTTTTTACCCTTATCATAGAAAAAAAGTCTTTTTGGCAGAAATTTTAACTATCTTAAAAAACAGTAACAAACTATACTGTGAAAGTTCTAATGAATATAGTAGACGAGAGCATTACATTTCCTACCTTAAATCGAGTGAAAAAATAGAAGCACTTGGAAGCAACATCAAAGAATTCTAACAAAGGTCTTCAGTAATTCGTAACTACACTTCTTCAGTTTTTTTTATAACTACACGAATATGGTAAGTAATAAGCCATGTTTGCTTACACTAAATGAAAACTAAAACCTATATCGATGTTTTAAGAGGGTTACTTACGATAGTAAATGGACTTAGCTACCTTTGCATTGTGCACTTACTGATCGCTTTTAAAAATTTCACTGTTGGTTCTGGTTTATTTAGGTATTACATAAACTTAATAATATCTAATGACAGTTCAGCAGTGAATTATGTCCACCTAGAACAGTAATCGGCCGTACTGTGCGTAGTGTCGCCTCAAATTTGACTTTTAGTTCGTAGTAAGTTTGTGAATATTCAAGTCTGTGATAAAATTTCACAAATAATCTATAACTCAGCACTAAAACAGAATGTTTATATATTTCATTCAATACTCCAAATTTAGTAAATAACAGTGTTTTATACGTCTACATATTTTAAACAATAGATTATATGCAGTAGATTCTTTAAATAAAGACATTTTCCTGTTTTTAAATCTTTCTAAATGAGGAAACGATGAAAGGAGTTATTCAAATTCAAGTGATCAATGAAGCATATTAAATAGATATGTCATTGCCACCAGAAAACTGGGCTGTTATATATATTCTTCAAGATTCTCCACTTTTTGTTTCATCCACTTGAAATAATTTTTTTTTTCGTTAATATTAATAAAGGTAGAAAAAAATAATTATTTCAATGTACTGTCTACCTCTTACCTATTTTTGTCTACCAGCTCTCGTTTAAAAACGTCTTAGTAGTAATTTACCGAAAGATGTTTACCTGAAACAGACATAATTTTCATTAGTGGAAAAATTAAGAAGGAGTAAAGGGAAACCTATTAATTTTAGTTATATATACATAATACGTACATTCATGTATAACACTGATGAGTAGCATTAAGATTTTCCCGCGAACTGAAAACTCCTTTATTAAGCGAGTACATGTGCCTAGTAGAGCAGGCTGCACGAAATAGCCCTATGGTAGATGATGTATCCGAACCTCCACTTTAAAACCCGTACACAGTATTGTGTTTTGTTTTATTTTTTGAAAAATTAACAATCCGCCTCAGCATATATTGTAATATACATACACTATCACCTGTTACCGTAAAAACTTGCGCTTTATTTAGTTTATGTGTTTTACAGACAGCATATAAATCAAGCTAAAAGTATGTGACCATGGTCACGTCATAGTGGGAACTGCTGGTGGTAAGCAATAATATTGGCAACACTGCTTTAAATATAATATTTTGGTTGAGCTACTCTACTATTTTATCAGTGAGGTTCTCACTCATCATCACAACTTACCGATATTCCAACTGGCCAACTATACTCGACGAGCATTGAGGAAACGAAGCATATTCAGTTAGGCCCTGTCATCCTTTACTAGAAAACTTCGGTGTTAAAATGTGAGAATCAGTCAAATATGTGGCTCTCATGTCATTAAATACCTTCCAAACTATGAAAACATTCAACTTTTAACATAATATTATACAATGCCAGTATATATAATGCTTATACACCGAAGGACAAATTGAACCATATGAATACTTATTTTACTGAACTATAAATTCTATGATCTATTCAACCAATGTTTTCTCCTAACAGATTGTGATCCAGTGTACAGTAACTCTGTAAAATAACAAATATGTTACAGTGCGTTAATTCAAAGAGAAGGAAGATTAATTTATGATTTTCCTTTCATCAACTATGGAAAGTCCAAACATTTAAAAATCAGGTTATACTCAACTCAGCCACAGTGACTCCACCCTTGCTTCATGTTTAACCCCAGTTCCTATTACAAATATCTGTGGCACTTCCAAGAGAACTTTGGACCATGAATCTAGAATCTTTCTAGGTTTTGAAACAAAACTGCTTACAAGTTTAGACAAAATTGGATTGCAATCTTTTATAACACCTACACCATACATGATGTTATAACTCTTTATCTAATTGTGTCACATAGAAAATATTTTACGTTTAGATTTGCGAGCAAAAGTAACAACAATTCTTTATTTCTTTATTATATATAAGTTCAGGCCATATTGAGATTAAGCCTCAACGTGTTAAACCTAACTGCTTATTATAACTAAAGTAAATCTATGGCTACTTTAATTATAAATATACATATCGTTAAATATACCAGCATATAGCTGTGCTCAGGATAGAATCTTTAACAATTAATAAAAATAGTATATTTAGTACAACATTTCAACCAAGAGGTAACTTTGTATTAGCAATAGAATTCTCAGAATACACGTGCTTTATAAGATTTAATAATGAAATTCCAAGACGAGTTGCAACCTACACATCTACTTGCTTCTTTTAAGAATTTTCCTATTCCACGCCATTACTTTCCACTCGCGAATGATAGGAATTCAGATATATTAAATGTGTTCTATGAAAACGGTTTATCCTGTAAGGAGTGGGTATTAGAAAAAACGCGCAATAAAGTGAAATATTTTCTCATTATTATGAAGGCTGTATAAAGAATACAAAAATAAAACCATTGTAGCAGTTTTATATTTATCTTAAAGCTGTGTCACAATATCACGCTTTCACTTGACATCAGTGTCACGGCTGTCAGCAACACGATTAGTGCTAAGTTTTAGTCATTGATGATGCCATCATAATAAATAATACTATAATATGTAAATAATATACTATATATATATATATATATATATATATATATATATATATATATATATATATATATATATATAATATGTAATACATATTATATATAATATAGTATATAAATATAATACTATACTTAGGGCTAAGCTTGACAACATGGATCGTCGAAGGCATTTAGGAAGCATTGAAATCATTGAAATAGTTATGAATTCTGAGGTTGATAAAGAAAGTGATATTTTATTGAACAACAGTGATGTTGAACATAGTTTAAATTGTAGTTTTACTGATACGAAGCTCATGTCTGGAGATGTTGAGGAGCAGTATAACCCGGATAGTAATTATGAAGATGACTTCATGTTTGGTCAACACAATTTTTATAAATGACAAAAGGTTGTGCTAAATAATTTTGAACCTCATCTGCTTGATTTAATGCCGCAAAATCTGGCGTAAATCATTTAAATATAGATTTAGATGTAAACCTTTTCAAAAGTTATTGTTTCAGTGTTTTTTCTCGATAAAGCCTTAGTATATCATACATCGTAATCTGTAACTCTGAGTAATATAAACAATCTGCCTTTGTAACACCTCTATCAAAGGTAAACAAATAGTAAAATACATTTTTTTAGAAATTTACTCATTTTATCTGTTTGCTACTGATTACTCTGCAGTTTTCCAATAGCAAGACTCAAATTCTTGAAGACATTAGACAAAATTACAACGTTTCTTAATTTATTAAAAGTAAAATCCTTCCAAGTCTTCACTCCATTTGAAAACTGATGCATTGACGGTATTATATACATTATAGGTATGTTGCAGTTAAATGTGACTTTCAGGCAGTACCTACCCAAAAGCTGGCATCAGTTTCAGATCAAACTATTTTAACTTTGTGACTGTAAAAGTGGATTCTACGTACTATAATATATACTGGAAAACTGACCTTGATACCAATGCGAAACAACTTTGGTATCTCGAATTCTGTTAACTCTTTTGGAGCTAAATTTGGATCTAGGACACAAATCACGTTAGGAAACTGGTGCAATAGTCTAAATCTTTTCAGTTTTTATTTGAAAAAAAAAAAAAAACAGTTAGTCTATATGGACAGGGACTGCCAAAATCTCTGGCTGTAGACAAGACTAAACTCAACACACAACCTCAATTTTGGTTAAAATGGGTTGGACTGAAGATATGTAAACATGGTTTCAATTTTTGATAAGAATGAACTGACGAAAAGCAACTAAAAAAACTGTGTAACAGATGAGCCTATTGTAAAATCGGCAGGCGTCACCAAATGGTACGAAAAATGTGTTTTTGCCTTATGGATTTTTGAGTACGTTGGTCTATAAGTTTAGAATAAATACGTATCATTTATAAGTTAAAAACTGGAAAAGCTTTCAGCTAAGATAGTTTAGGCTTAGCCTTGAAACATTGTACCAGCTACAATTTTCTGTAGTAAAGCCTAGGAAAATAATGTTTTGACATAAAGATATGTCAGCTACAAACATCACTTTAAGATTTAAAGAAATATTAAATACTGAAAATATACTGAATTTAAATCCAATTAAATTAAGGTTCACTCATACCGTAAAAACTACATATACGTACCATAACTACAGTGACTTTACAATGCCACTTTCACCTCCGTCACCTTCACTTTCACGTCAAGGGAACGTCAAGGATTGGGTTACGTAGCTCCTCTCTGTGTAAGATAAGATCTTAAATTTCCCGATTTTCTCAAGGTACGCCTCTATTTTTAACACAATTTTCATCTTTTCAACTTACTTTCTATTCAATTTGTACTTTATTAGTTCAATTAAAATACTGTAAATTTCAATGGTTTGTTAGATTTGGTTTCCCTGTTCTGATAACTGAACACATCAGAATAAACATGTAAATGGTTGAAATATGTACTGTCTTTGAATTTGGTGGAAGATGTATTAATAAAAACGGAGCTTATTTAGGAAGGCTACACGAGTATTTCCTTAAGTTATAGCTCACTAAACGTACTTATACATATTTGTTGGGAATACTACATGTGATATTGTTTCTCCCTCCTTCTTTCTTAAGAACGTATGGTTAGGAATTGGAATAAAAAAAATTGTCGTTACGTATGATAATATAGTGGATTGTTACTTACTGAAAACATTGCTATTTTAACAATTCCTGATGATTGATGATTATAACAATATGATTGTGATTGGAACCTAACATAAATGCATTTAATACACTTGATATTTTATACTGTGTAAATGGCTACACATTGTCTTGATTTATGATTAATTAGTGTTTTCATAATGAAGGCCATCAAAGTAAAATTTTTAGCTACAGATAGTGTTATAGGTTATTTGAGTGTAAATGTACACTAGATATGACTTTGTAGGATTTGATAAGTTTAAGGAATATTTTTTATTCATATCATATTGATTCTATGACTGTCCTACTGATGTTCTGATTGATTCATTTACAATTCTTGTGTTATGTCGAAAAAAAATAATAAAGATATCAGAACAAAGCATGCAGGCTATATATTAGGTCATAAAATAATACAATACGTTGAACGTTTGTATAATCGATACTAACCAAAAGTTGCATTAACTGCCCTGTAACAGTTTATTTAACGTTTGCAGACAAAGACATCTAACATTTTTATTTTTATATGAATGTAGCCCTTTAGCCTAAAATGTATTTCTGAAAACAAAAATGTTTAATATAAAATTACTTATTGATATATAAAACTGCCAAAGCAGTCATAGATTTAAATAGTTTTATCATTAAAACTACCAGGTGCATAGGAAACCACTTTGGTATGGTTAAAATTAAATTTTACAGCTTTAAACATCTAATGTCAGGTTAACTAATACTTGGCATATTCTTATATTTATCAGAGTTTAAAAATATATTTAAAATATGCATCAAAATTGAATTAAAGAAACAAAAATTCCTAGCTGTTTATCAAGAGATTCCTCGTTCAAAAAAATAAATTAAGATTTAGTTTTTCACTACAAGTAAGGTCATATAAACCCAAAAAAGTAAGGTCAAAAGTCTTCAAAAATGTAATAAAACCAACAGAGTTTTACTTACTTCTTGATTAACTATGTAACTAAATATTTGTATAAAATATGTAAACTAATGAAATTTAGTGCACAGCAGATGTCAATTTGGGTTTTGAATTACTTCTGATGGGATCACTATTGACGGTTTTCTGGTTCATAAAATTTATGCAATTAGTAACTGAGAAAATTATTTATATCATATCAAATATTTAATTAAGCATATTATATATTTTGTACCTGTAATACATCATATTATATTACATTTATCTGTTAATGATGTAGAATGTAATTTTAAGATAATAAATGTTAACCTGATAATTACGCATTTGCTACAGTCAATGCTCAAATACAATTTTAATGTGGTGACGAATAAAATATTTTAGTGATGTAATAAAGTATGAAATAAAATTCCGATAATTTTATCATAAAAATGCATTAATATATTCACAAACTTTAATCAAGCAATTTGTGTAGTTGTACTTGTAATTCATTTTATATATGTACGTTAATTTAAAAACACTTATTGACGTAAATAGATGTTCAAAAAGAAAGAAATCCTTTTTAATGAGTGTAGAAATACTCTTTAAACGCTGGATGTAAAAAGAAAGCTCGGCAAGGTAAGGTTTGAATCAAACGAAAATATTTTACGTTGAAAGGAAATGTGGGAGGATTCTTTCAAATCAATGGCTGACGAATCTCTTTTGTAGTCAGACGATCGCGTTGCCTCATCGGCGGTGTAATCCAAGAACTGGCAGAAAGAACGAGCGGGCAAGAGGAAATGGGATCGTGCAATATAAATACAGTTCTCGGGCCCGAGGATATCTTAGTTGCACTCAGCGTCCTCACGTCTGCTGCGATCGCACGCTTTTAAAGTTATTACATAGCTTACATATACGGCATATTTGTTCTGAAATATTCATAATTTTATCACCCTGCATTAAAAAAATTAATCACTTTATCTTTTATTATGTTTTGAGTGTGATGAGTTAGAATTATACTATCGATTAGAGACGTAAAATAAACATTTTAAATCCAGAGGGCGGAAAACAATACTGTATGAATAAAATATATTAGTTATAGTTCTAATTCAGTGTTCTACGGCGGGAATACAGCTCATGTTACATAATAGTAACATAATGTTTTTTTTTCAAAATGGTGAACATCTTCTGTATGATGAGGTATTTGAAATAACAATGTGAAAAATAAAACTATACGTACATAGTATAATTTTAAATATAGCAATTATCTGTTAAAATGCACCATAGAAAATGTTTCAAAGAACATAGGATTTGTTAATTGAGATATAAGGTACAAATAGCTTATATTAAATTCCAAAAATCAGTTTCTTGGTAAAATTCATAATCATGAAATAGCGTAATTTAAATGTAATGCACCAGTATTAAATTGATATAGCGTCTGGTAGCAGTAATTGTGACATATAAAAATAACCAAATAAAATAATTATAGTGTTATTTTCGTTGATTAAGACGGAGTAAGAACTTTAAAGTTAGTCTAGACAATAATTAATAAACGTCCTACTCGTCTCACGTAAAGATAAAGTTTACATTTTTATTAAAATAAAGGATTAATGCTCAAGAAGGAATTTACAATCTTTAGGATGATTAAATTTTTATAAAATTAATTAAAACGTGATGTAAGAGCTAAACTGCTTCAGTGAATAGTACGAGTATCTATGTTGTAGTTACATAATTGTGAAACACGTGTGATAAGATTATCCCTTATATTAGCAAAGCAACTGATCTAGGTCACAACTAATCGGTTCTAAGTTGGGATACATTGATACGTGAGTTTCATAAAGGGCTGCTAATTAGTTTACAATTATTACCAAGGTAGTACGGATAAAGGGGAAAGACAGAAAATTACAAAGAGCCGTTTTGAGTCACAGTCTTCGAGTATACACCTCATGATACCTCAAACTTAGCCACTAATCAATACAAATACACAAACAATATTGCTGCTTTACAACGCATTTTGATTTTAAAACCAACTGTGAATTTACGAACACAAATTTTAAAAGTTAACCCTTTGAGCTTTAACTTTCAAATCATCAATGGACCCCAAAAAATTATTATTTGTTTACAATATATTGCGATGTTTTCTAGACTTAATACAAAACATTATGACTTTTTTAAAGTTATGGTATTTGTTTTATCATTAAAAACATTAAACATACTTGTTTTAAACATCCAATTTGGTAATAGCCGATAGCAAAAAAGAAAAGCCATCTATACAATAGTTATAATTGTTTTATTTTTGAAATACTAATAGAATTTCATGTTGTATAGACCTTTATAATATAAAAAATGTATAAATGTTATTTTCTAACTAAAACGTATTTGTAGTCTGGCAGCATTCTTGCAGTTACAAAGTGACATCACATTATTTGCACTTGCGTTTTCTTTTTGTGACCGGATGGTTGTACATTTATAAATAAAGCGTTTATTTCTCGGGTTTTCTTTTTTCGATGGATGGTATAGATTAAGCAAATTCACGAACCGTGGAAAGCATAGTTATAAACAGTAACCACAATATAATTCTTTTAAAATAATTTCCAAAATAGAGCAACGAGTATTTTTCTTTGGTATTTAATATTTTTTTCCAAGAAATTCCCCATACTTCATGAACGAGGATTTATATTAAAATAATTATTTAAAATTATCTTATTTATAAATTTAAAAATTCTAAATACTGTTAAATTTATAATTGAGTTTAAGTTAAAATTAAAATCTGAATAGTAATACAAATGTATATAGTTATTTTTAAATTTAAAAAAATATTAACTGTTTAAATGTTTGTCTACCTAATTTTCTATGTGTAATTAAACAACACGTTGTTTAAGAATATCATATTAATTTACTTTACAAGCCAATTCTCAATACTTGGGAAATCATACATTAAAAATAAACGAGAACCGAAATATGAGGGAATGCGTTGAAAGGGAAGCAACACAATATGAACGTGAATGTTAAAAGTTGGCAAAGAATCTGAGAGTTTAATTTTGTAAGTATTCGCAAAACAGGGGAAGCCAATCGAGGTTTCGCAATTCTGCTTTCAGATTCTGATTTGGAATTGAATTGAAGATGAGCCGGATGTTCCCTAACCTCATTGTTAACTGGTTTAGTCGCAAAAGCGTTTATCCATTCGAAAGAGCAAGCGAGTTTTAGTTTTGTTATATATAATTCGACAAGTACAATAAAATTTTATCACAATTCCTACCATATATTTATTAATTACTCAGTATACGTGAATATTATTTTCCGTGTAATATATTATTATTTATAAATTTCCGTCTGTCTACCCATCTGTTTGTGCACACGATATCTTGAAAATGAACTATCCTATAGACTTGAATTTGCTGGTGGATTATCAAACTATAAGCGTTTTTATTTATATGTCAGGAACGCTGATTTTTATGATGGTGCATGCCACTTCATGGTATTTAACTTTGCATTAGCGAATATTTTTAGGTTGATTTTATAAGTAACCTTGAAGGCAACGAAAAATTAGAAACATAAACAATTTGTAAACAAACTCAATACACCTATAAGAGATACAAACGTGTGACATATTACTAGATGTAGCCTAACTATCCCAACATATGCAACATTAGTTTATAGTGACTTGGTGTGTAAAGGTACATTATTTAAACACTCATATGAAACCTAATTTAATGAGCATTATAATTCGCAGTCTATTGCTCTGCATTGATATCGTACTGCTAGTATACTAAAGTAGCAAATATCAATGTAACTGTAATTGAAGTCGTGTTGCAGTACTGTGGCAATGTAAACATATTGCTAATTACTTTGATTTATTGCAATTTAACTCTGTGGTGGAAGATCTCAAAGGCATATCATAACAAAATAAAAGGGACAAAGTAACATAAAAATTTATTTCAGGACTGTAGATTAAAATACAAAACTAACAGTTCCTCGAGGCGTTACGAAAATATAAAGTACATTATGTATTTATGCTGTCGTTATATGTAGCCTACTAATAACTGTATAGTAACTGATAAAAGCAGTGCATATGAATAAAATCCACAATTTATATTAATAATAATCATCAATGAAAACATGCCATGTTGCCCGACTTCAAAAGGAGTTGCATCCTTTTGAAGAAGATTGACAAACATTGTAGTTCATAATATCCTATCTTATCTGACTCGTCCCTTCTCTGCGATGAAAGCAAACATCTGGACATGACAACTTTGAAACTTAACTTTTCCTTCTTCGAGTCCTTAACGGAGATTTGATGGAACAAATATTTTAACAGTGATTCTCTCTCATCGCATGGATAACTTCAATGGAGACCTATTAGAATGGAGTTTGATTCGTGATTTAAAAATACATTAAATTATCGGTAGTTATTCTTATGATTGATTCTCACAACACAATGTATTTAACTTGTGAGCAATTAATCTAATAGTATAATGCCTTATGAATAAATAAATAATATTATATATTATATTATATATAATATGATATATTATTATATATTATATATAATATTATATTATTTATAATATATTATTAATATTATTATATTATATTATTATTATTATGTAATATTATAAATATGCCTTATTTAAAGGCATATTTATAATAATATGTATGAAGTAGTATTATATAACGGATTTAGTAATATTTGTGTGACGTATGGAGAAATCTATACATCTCTCTCTCTCTCTCTCTCTCTCTCTCTCTCTCTCTCTCTCTCTCTCTCTCTCTCTCTCTCTCTCGCCCCCTCTCTCCTCTCTTCCCCCCTCTCTCTCTTTAGTCCGCTTTGCATGGGTTTCGTCTCGTTCACCAAGCTAAATATTATAATACACCTTGTTCTGGCAAGACTATGTAGATTAATATTATACATTATTTAGATCTTAAGTACGTATGTTTGTAGAACTGACAATTTAAATCTAAATTATAGGTTTCGGTGTTCAGAAACCATTTGTTTCCGTTTCACCAACATTTTTATGAGACTCAAAAGAGATCACGTTGAAAGAGATCTGAAATAATTTCATCACTAAAAGGTGAACAAAATGTTACAAAAGTAACCTAACACAAAGTCTTTTGTACACCTGAAGGAAAAGGTTTATCCTAAAAAGATAGTGTTATACTTATTTGTATCTTAGTTGCACTCAGCGTCCTCACGTCTGCTGCGATCGCACGCTTTTAAAGTTATTACATAGCTTACATATACGGCATATTTGTTCTGAAATATTCATAATTTTATCACCCTGCATTAAAAAAATTAATCACTTTATCTTTTATTATGTTTTGAGTGTGATGAGTTAGAATTATACTATCGATTAGAGACGTAAAATAAACATTTTAAATCCAGAGGGCGGAAAACAATACTGTATGAATAAAATATATTAGTTATAGTTTCTAATTCAGTGTTCTACGGCGGGAATACAGCTCATGTTACATAATAGTAACATAATGTTTTTTTTTTTCAAAATGGTGAACATCTTCTGTATGATGAGGTATTTGAAATAACAATGTGAAAAATAAAACTATACGTACATAGTATAATTTTAAATATAGCAATTATCTGTTAAAATGCACCATAGAAAATGTTTCAAAGAACATAGGATTTGTTAATTGAGATATAAGGTACAAATAGCTTATATTAAATTCCAAAAATCAGTTTCTTGGTAAAATTCATAATCATGAAATAGCGTAATTTAAATGTAATGCACCAGTATTAAATTGATATAGCGTCTCTGGTAGCAGTAATTGTGACATATAAAAATAACCAAATAAAATAATTATAGTGTTATTTTCGTTGATTAAGACGGAGTAAGAACTTTAAAGTTAGTCTAGACAATAATTAATAAACGTCCTACTCGTCTCACGTAAAGATAAAGTTTACATTTTTATTAAAATAAAGGATTAATGCTCAAGAAGGAATTTACAATCTTTAGGATGATTAAATTTTTATAAAATTAAATTAAAACGTGATGTAAGAGCTAAACTGCTTCAGTGAATAGTACGAGTATCTATGTTGTAGTTACATAATTGTGAAACACGTGTGATAAGATTATCCCTTATATTAGCAAAGCAACTGATCTAGGTCACAAACTAATCGGTTCTAAGTTGGGATACATTGATACGTGAGTTTCATAAAGGGCTGCTAATTAGTTTACAATTATTACCAAGGTAGTACGGATAAAGGGGAAAGACAGAAAATTACAAAGAGCCGTTTTGAGTCACAGTCTTCGAGTATACACCTCATGATACCTCAAACTTAGCCACTAATAATCAATACAAATACACAAACAATATTGCTGCTTTACAACGCATTTTGATTTTAAAACCAACTGTGAATTTACGAACACAAATTTTAAAAGTTAACCCTTTGAGCTTTAACTTTCAAATCATCAATGGACCCCAAAAAATTATTATTTGTTTACAATATATTGCGATGTTTTCTAGACTTAATACAAAACATTATGACTTTTTTAAAGTTATGGTATTTGTTTTATCATTAAAAACATTAAACATACTTGTTTTAAACATCCAATTTGGTAATAGCCGATAGCAAAAAAGAAAAGCCATCTATACAATAGTTATAATTGTTTTATTTTTGAAATACTAATAGAATTTCATGTTGTATAGACCTTTATAATATAAAAAATGTATAAATGTTATTTTCTAACTAAAAACGTATTTGTAGTCTGGCAGCATTCTTGCAGTTACAAAGTGACATCACATTATTTGCACTTGCGTTTTCTTTTTGTGACCCGGATGGTTGTACATTTATAAATAAAGCGTTTATTTCTCGGGTTTTTCTTTTTTCGATGGATGGTATAGATTAAGCAAATTCACGAACCGTGGAAAGCATAGTTATAAACAGTAACCACAATATAATTCTTTTAAAATAATTTCCAAAATAGAGCCAACGAGTATTTTTCTTTGGTATTTAATATTTTTTTCCAAGAAATTCCCCATACTTCATGAACGAGGATTTATATTAAAATAATTATTTAAAATTATCTTATTTATAAAATTTAAAAATTCTAAATACTGTTAAATTTATAATTGAGTTTAAGTTAAAATTAAAATCTGAATAGTAATACAAATGTATATAGTTATTTTTAAATTTAAAAAAAAATATTAACTGTTTAAATGTTTGTCTACCTAATTTTCTATGTGTAATTAAACAACACGTTGTTTAAGAATATCATATTAATTTACTTTACAAGCCAATTCTCAATACTTGGGAAATCATACATTAAAAATAAACGAGAACCGAAATATGAGGGAATGCGTTGAAAGGGAAGCAACACAATATGAACGTGAATGTTAAAAGTTGGCAAAGAATCTGAGAGTTTAATTTTGTAAGTATTCGCAAAACAGGGAAGCCAATCGAGGTTTCGCAATTCTGCTTTCAGATTCTGATTTGGAATTGAATTGAAGATGAGCCGGATGTTCCCTAACCTCATTGTTAACTGGTTTAGTCGCAAAAGCGTTTATCCATTCGAAAGAGCAAGCGAGTTTTAGTTTTGTTATATATAATTCGACAAGTACAATAAAATTTTATCACCAATTCCTACCATATATTTATTAATTACTCAGTATACGTGAATATTATTTTCCGTGTAATATATTATTATTTATAAATTTCCGTCTGTCTACCCATCTGTTTGTGCACACGATATCTTGAAAATGAACTATCCTATAGACTTGAATTTGCTGGTGGATTATCAAACTATAAGCGTTTTTATTTATATGTCAGGAACGCTGATTTTTATGATGGTGCATGCCACTTCATGGTATTTAACTTTGCATTAGCGAATATTTTTAGGTTGATTTTATAAGTAACCTTGAAGGCAACGAAAAATTAGAAACATAAACAATTTGTAAACAAACTCAATACACCTATAAGAGATACAAACGTGTGACATATTACTAGATGTAGCCTAACTATCCCAACATATGCAACATTAGTTTTTATAGTGACTTGGTGTGTAAAGGTACATTATTTAAACACTCATATGAAACCTAATTTAATGAGCATTATAATTCGCAGTCTATTGCTCTGCATTGATATCGTACTGCTAGTATACTAAAGTAGCAAATATCAATGTAACTGTAATTGAAGTCGTGTTGCAGTACTGTGGCAATGTAAACATATTGCTAATTACTTTGATTTATTGCAATTTAACTCTGTGGTGGAAGATCTCAAAGGCATATCATAACAAAATAAAAGGGACAAAGTAACATAAAAATTTATTTCAGGACTGTAGATTAAAATACAAAACTAACAGTTCCTCGAGGCGTTACGAAAATATAAAGTACATTATGTATTTATGCTGTCGTTATATGTAGCCTACTAATAACTGTATAGGTAACTGATAAAAAGCAGTGCATATGAATAAAATCCACAATTTATATTAATAATAATCATCAATGAAAAACATGCCATGTTGCCCGACTTCAAAAGGAGTTGCATCCTTTTGAAGAAGATTGACAAACATTGTAGTTCATAATATTTCCTATCTTATCTGACTCGTCCCTTCTCTGCGATGAAAGCAAACATTGGACATGACAACTTTGAAACTTAACTTTTCCTTCTTCGAGTCCTTAACGGAGATTTGATGGAACAAATATTTTAACAGTGATTCTCTCTCATCGCATGGATAACTTCAATGGAGACCTTATTAGAATGGAGTTTGATTCGTGATTTAAAAATACATTAAATTATCGGTAGTTAGTTATTCTTATGATTGATTCTCACAACACAATGTATTTAACTTGTGAGCAATTAATCTAATAGTATAATGCCTTATGAATAATATAAATAATATTAATATTATTATATTATATATAATATGATATATTATTATATATTATATATAATATTATATTATTTATAATATATTATTAATATTATTATATTATAATTATTATTATTATGTAATATTATAAATATGCCTTATTTAAAGGCATATTTATAATAATATGTATGAAGTAGTATTATATAACGGATTTAGTAATATTTGTGTGACGTATGGAGAAATCTATACATCTCTCTCTCTCTCTCTCCTCTCTCTCTCTCTCCTCTCTCTCTCTCTCTCTCTCTCTCTCTCGCCCCCTCTCTCCTCTCTTCCCCCCTCTCTCTCTTTAGTCCGCTTTGCATGGGTTTTCGTCTCGTTCACCAAGCTAAATATTATAATACACCTTGTTCTGGCAAGACTATGTAGATTAATATTATACATTATTTAGATCTTAAGTACGTATGTTTGTAGAACTGACAATTTAAATCTAAATTATAGGTTTCGGTGTTCAGAAACCATTTGTTTCCGTTTCACCAACATTTTTATGAGACTCAAAAGAGATCACGTTGAAAGAGATCTGAAATAATTTCATCACTAAAAGGTGAACAAAATGTTACAAAAGTAACCTAACACAAAGTCTTTTGTACACCTGAAGGAAAAGGTTTATCCTAAAAAAGATAGTGTTATACTTATTTGTATCTTAGTTGCACTCAGCGTCCTCACGTCTGCTGCGATCGCACGCTTTTAAAGTTATTACATAGGCTTACATATACGGCATATTTGTTCTGAAATATTCATAATTTTATCACCCTGCATTAAAAAAATTAATCACTTTATCTTTTATTATGTTTTGAGTGTGATGAGTTAGAATTATACTATCGATTAGAGACGTAAAATAAAACATTTTAAATCCAGAGGGCGGAAAACAATACTGTATGAATAAAATATATTAGTTATAGTTCTAATTCAGTGTTCTACGGCGGGAATACAGCTCATGTTACATATAGTAACATAATGTTTTTTTTTCAAAATGGTGAACATCTTCTGTATGATGAGGTATTTGAAATAACAATGTGAAAAATAAAACTATACGTACATAGTATAATTTTAAATATAGCAATTATCTGTTAAAATGCACCATAGAAAATGTTTCAAAGAACATAGGATTTGTTAATTGAGATATAAGGTACAAATAGCTTATATTAAATTCCAAAAATCAGTTTCTTGGTAAAATTCATAATCATGAAATAGCGTAATTTAAATGTAATGCACCAGTATTAAATTGATATAGCGTCTGGTAGCAGTATATTGTGACATATAAAAATAACCAAATAAAATAATTATAGTGTTATATTTCGTTGCTTAAGACGGAGTAAGAACTTTAAAGTTAGTCTAGACAATAATTAATTAAAGTCCTAAACGTCCTTCACGTAAAGATAAAGTTTACATTTTTATTAAAATAAAGGATTAATGCTCAAGAAGGAATCTTTACATGATCTTTAGGATTTTTATTAAAATTTTTATAAAATTAATTAAACGTGATGTAAGAGCTAAACTGACTTCAGTGAATTAGTACGAGTATCTATGTTGTAGTTACATAATTGTGAAAACACGTGTGATAAGATTATCCCTTATAGTTAGCAAAGCAACTGATCTAGGTCACAACTAATCGGTTCTAAGTTGGGATACATTGATGCACGTGAGTTTCATAAAGGGCTGCTAATTAGTTTACAATTATACCAAGGTAGTACGGATAAAGGGGAAAGACAGAAAATTACAAAGAGCCGTTTTGAGTCACAGTCTTCGAGTATTTACACCTCTTTATGATACCTCAAACTTAGCCACTAATCAATAATACAAAACAAACAATATTGATCGCTTTTGATTTTAAAACCAATTGTGAATTTTACGAACACAAATTTTAAAAGTTAACCCTTTGAGCTTTAACTTTCAAATCATCAATGGACCCATCAAACAAAAAATTATTATTTGTTTACAATATATTGCGATGTTTTCTAGACTTAATACAAAACATTATGACTTTTTTAAAGTTATGGTATTTGTTTTATCATTAAAAACATTAAACATACTTGTTTTAAACATCCAATTTGGTAATAGCCGATAGCAAAAAAGAAAAGCCATCTATACAATAGTTATAATTGTTTTATTTTTGAAATACTAATAGAATTTCATGTTGTATAGACCTTTATAATATAAAAAATGTATAAATGTTATTTTCTAACTAAAACGTATTTGTAGTCTGGCAGCATTCTTGCAGTTACAAAGTGACATCACATTATTTGCACTTGCGTTTTCTTTTTGTGACCGGATGGTTGTACATTTATAAATAAAGCGTTTATTTCTCGGGTTTTCTTTTTTCGATGGATGGTATAGATTAAGCAAATTCACGAACCGTGGAAAGCATAGTTATAAACAGTAACCACAATATAATTCTTTTAAAATAATTTCCAAAATAGAGCAACGAGTATTTTTCTTTGGTATTTAATATTTTTTTCCAAGAAATTCCCCATACTTCATGAACGAGGATTTATATTAAAATAATTATTTAAAATTATCTTATTTATAAATTTAAAAATTCTAAATACTGTTAAATTTATAATTGAGTTTAAGTTAAAATTAAAATCTGAATAGTAATACAAATGTATATAGTTATTTTTAAATTTAAAAAAATATTAACTGTTTAAATGTTTGTCTACCTAATTTTCTATGTGTAATTAAACAACACGTTGTTTAAGAATATCATATTAATTTACTTTACAAGCCAATTCTCAATACTTGGGAAATCATACATTAAAAATAAACGAGAACCGAAATATGAGGGAATGCGTTGAAAGGGAAGCAACACAATATGAACGTGAATGTTAAAAGTTGGCAAAGAATCTGAGAGTTTAATTTTGTAAGTATTCGCAAAACAGGGGAAGCCAATCGAGGTTTCGCAATTCTGCTTTCAGATTCTGATTTGGAATTGAATTGAAGATGAGCCGGATGTTCCCTAACCTCATTGTTAACTGGTTTAGTCGCAAAAGCGTTTATCCATTCGAAAGAGCAAGCGAGTTTTAGTTTTGTTATATATAATTCGACAAGTACAATAAAATTTTATCACAATTCCTACCATATATTTATTAATTACTCAGTATACGTGAATATTATTTTCCGTGTAATATATTATTATTTATAAATTTCCGTCTGTCTACCCATCTGTTTGTGCACACGATATCTTGAAAATGAACTATCCTATAGACTTGAATTTGCTGGTGGATTATCAAACTATAAGCGTTTTTATTTATATGTCAGGAACGCTGATTTTTATGATGGTGCATGCCACTTCATGGTATTTAACTTTGCATTAGCGAATATTTTTAGGTTGATTTTATAAGTAACCTTGAAGGCAACGAAAAATTAGAAACATAAACAATTTGTAAACAAACTCAATACACCTATAAGAGATACAAACGTGTGACATATTACTAGATGTAGCCTAACTATCCCAACATATGCAACATTAGTTTATAGTGACTTGGTGTGTAAAGGTACATTATTTAAACACTCATATGAAACCTAATTTAATGAGCATTATAATTCGCAGTCTATTGCTCTGCATTGATATCGTACTGCTAGTATACTAAAGTAGCAAATATCAATGTAACTGTAATTGAAGTCGTGTTGCAGTACTGTGGCAATGTAAACATATTGCTAATTACTTTGATTTATTGCAATTTAACTCTGTGGTGGAAGATCTCAAAGGCATATCATAACAAAATAAAAGGGACAAAGTAACATAAAAATTTATTTCAGGACTGTAGATTAAAATACAAAACTAACAGTTCCTCGAGGCGTTACGAAAATATAAAGTACATTATGTATTTATGCTGTCGTTATATGTAGCCTACTAATAACTGTATAGTAACTGATAAAAGCAGTGCATATGAATAAAATCCACAATTTATATTAATAATAATCATCAATGAAAACATGCCATGTTGCCCGACTTCAAAAGGAGTTGCATCCTTTTGAAGAAGATTGACAAACATTGTAGTTCATAATATCCTATCTTATCTGACTCGTCCCTTCTCTGCGATGAAAGCAAACATCTGGACATGACAACTTTGAAACTTAACTTTTCCTTCTTCGAGTCCTTAACGGAGATTTGATGGAACAAATATTTTAACAGTGATTCTCTCTCATCGCATGGATAACTTCAATGGAGACCTATTAGAATGGAGTTTGATTCGTGATTTAAAAATACATTAAATTATCGGTAGTTATTCTTATGATTGATTCTCACAACACAATGTATTTAACTTGTGAGCAATTAATCTAATAGTATAATGCCTTATGAATAAATAAATAATATTATATATTATATTATATATAATATGATATATTATTATATATTATATATAATATTATATTATTTATAATATATTATTAATATTATTATATTATATTATTATTATTATGTAATATTATAAATATGCCTTATTTAAAGGCATATTTATAATAATATGTATGAAGTAGTATTATATAACGGATTTAGTAATATTTGTGTGACGTATGGAGAAATCTATACATCTCTCTCTCTCTCTCTCTCTCTCTCTCTCTCTCTCTCTCTCTCTCTCTCTCTCTCTCTCTCTCTCTCTCGCCCCCTCTCTCCTCTCTTCCCCCCTCTCTCTCTTTAGTCCGCTTTGCATGGGTTTCGTCTCGTTCACCAAGCTAAATATTATAATACACCTTGTTCTGGCAAGACTATGTAGATTAATATTATACATTATTTAGATCTTAAGTACGTATGTTTGTAGAACTGACAATTTAAATCTAAATTATAGGTTTCGGTGTTCAGAAACCATTTGTTTCCGTTTCACCAACATTTTTATGAGACTCAAAAGAGATCACGTTGAAAGAGATCTGAAATAATTTCATCACTAAAAGGTGAACAAAATGTTACAAAAGTAACCTAACACAAAGTCTTTTGTACACCTGAAGGAAAAGGTTTATCCTAAAAAGATAGTGTTATACTTATTTGTAACATATAACGATAGTCAATGTCTGGAATTCTATTATCCTTTAACACATTCCATCATCAATAACAAAGAACTAACACTAATAATACTAACTAAATTAAGTAAAGGAATATTTTACGGAATATCCTCTTCCGTAAAATAGTGGGTGACGATGACAACATGAGTTCGAATCCAGGGGATGTCCAATCGTGTGTAGACATGATATGTAGTGTACGTTGAATGTAGTGTACATTGCTGGACTCTGAGGCTTTCAAGAGTGAAATAAATAAGAAAAGGAAACTTATGACGTTCCCTGCACCATAAACGAAATGTAATGGTCTAAAGGGATAATAATACAAGAAAGAGAAGAAAGAGTTGATAGGAATAGTGATACTCTACTTACCGGTTTTTAATAATGTAACTCAAAACTCACAGAGATACGTTAAAATGTGTTTTCAGAGTGGTGACCGGTTTAGGGGGAGACCGCTGTATGCCTACTGCGGAGAATCTTTTTGATGATCCCCCTTAGGTGGTGAAATATGAGACAAATATTAAGAGACCAGTGCTCTGAGATGACTCAATCAATTATCTTGCACGATGAGTTTAATATTTTGCGTTGGCTCTTTATATAGTCTGGATGACAAATGTTTATGCAAGAACCCATCAAGTGGCAAATTCACGAGTTTTTCTACTCTTTTACGGACCTTAACGGAATTTAGGTGCCCTTCTTCAGTGTTCAAGACCACCGTTCCTGTGTCACAGATAAACCAGTCTCAGACTAAACGTAGCAACCAAGTCTTCTAATGTATGGCCTCTGATGCGATCATGATGTAAGCTGCATTGTCCAGAACATGATATCCAAATGTCACTTTTAACTTCTGGTCGCAATCAGCGCACAATAAAATTATAAATTTCTTGAGCTGAGGTATTTTTGTTTTTCACACTGTTTAGTTGTAGTTAGTTCGTGGCATGTTGTTTGATATGGTTTCTGACTCTGGTTTATCACTCAGGTTTGGTATGATTTTACTATTCAACCTAGTTTGAACTGTAGGTAATTTAGAGCAAATTTCGAGTAAAATGTTTCCGTTTATAGTATGCAACACGTGGTGGCCAAAATTTCTCAACAACCCTCCTACAATTCAAATCACACGTAGTCGAATATCACCAAGTAAGGTGGTTAATTGTACGATTTGTACGTCAACATATCAAGTACGAATAATTGTGTGTGTAGTACAATGCTCATTTTAAAAATTGTGTTCCATATGTTTAAAGGTAGAATAGTAATTAAATTTAGAGTGAAACTATTTGGCTCAAAACAGTATATATGCTGAGTTGAATATATAAAGAATCAGAACTGTATAGTTTTCATAAACTGACTATGACTTAAACTTTTCTTGATACTTTAACAATTCTTTGGTTTATTTGCATTAATCTAAACCCTGATTTATATACATTATGATTATGACTCTGAGAAAATTGAAATCATCGTTCGTTTCCATTATTTAAAGCCTGGTTTCGGATGTTATAATACAACACAACGTTACACTATTGAAATCTGCAAGGAACTTCTAAATTTGCATCAACCAGCATTATTTAAAGTGATAAATAGTATTCCTGTCACAGCCTGGTCCTTGTTTCTACCATTTGTTTCAGAACTGACCCTAAATCGTGTGCTTACAACTCATTGGAGTGGACGCTAAGTGAGTGTGGAGTAAGGAGTGAGGAGTGTGGAGTTGGTTAAACAAGATGGATTGAGAGCAGGAGAGCCCAGAGATTAGATGGCAGTTCCTAGAACCATCAGTCAGCCAGTGACAGCCGAGTCGCACTGCAGCTTCTGACACGTAACCTTGGAAAATATCGTTCATCAATGAATTCTTCTCCACAAGAGAGCTTTTTGTGAATTTCATTACGCTATTGTGTTCTACAAGTTTAATAATGCTCTGATCCACAGTATTGCTTTATATACCATTACAGGAAATGAAAGATTCATACACAAGGCTGTGAGCTTTATGCATAATTGAATGCTGACCTATTTCCACTCTAACCATTAAAATATATTGATCCAGATCCGTCCATATAGGGCTTATCTGCCTCTTATTCACCTATTAATTCCAAACGTGTGTGGAATATAGCTCTCTAGGACATGAAAATAACAGTACAATTCATTTACAAAATAAAACTAATATCTCGTTATAGGCCCATTAAAATCAATTTCCCGTATCAATTTCTTTTATAATGTAGGTTTTTTTAATAGAAAATGAACTTTTGTTGAACACTATAGGAACTATGACTATTGTAACTTTTTCTTATTTTGCCGCTGTAATTAGCAGATTCCTCACATATATGAATACGACGAACAATGCAAGTTTTATAAAGGATAAAATACGAAACGTTAGGCTGTCTGTTATATTAGTTCATATATCAATATTTTCAAGGTGGTATTATATAAGCTTCCATATTATACTGAGGCTCTTGTTATACAATAAAATATAGATCTTGAAATTGTTTTGTTTATATAAACAAACATTATAAAAGTAAATATAAATAATTGCATAGATGATTGTTTAATGAAATCCCGTTTTATTGAACACACTATATCACCATGTGGAGAAGTGTAAAGATAGTAAAAATGTATTTTTTTACCAAATTCAGAGAAATTGTGAAGTGCATATCTAAAAATATATTACACAATACAGGACAATTTACAAAATTTAATAAGCTACATAGACCTCTACATATTGTAAACACTAAATAAATAAACACACATATTGTTCAAAAAAGACAATCAGTGGACGTACACAGTGAAATAAAAATAAAATATAAAATGTGATTTTAAGTAGCCTACACTAGTGTCTAGTTTAAGTAACCTTTAGTAGTAAATTTAAACACTAAGACAACAAGTAAGGTACTCAAGTGCAGTGCAAGCAGAAAGTGGCCGATGAGAGAAATTACTTGGCTTGTTTACTATGACTTGATGAAGCCAATAACTCTAGATGTATTAGAGTTTCCATTACAACTGTTTAACCAAGCCCTGCTCTTGCGTTTCAACAACGATCGAGCTTTGAGTCCTTAAGGATATTTGGAGACGGCGAAACATCTTCAACCCTTCCTCCCTTAGTTATTTGTTAGCATCGAAACAACTAAAAGTTTTATTCTTAATTTGTTAGTAACTCTAAGAGGATAGTATCGTTTCAAAATAACTATTCCACATGTGCCAAAAGAAAGGTTCTGAATTTATGCAGCTGTTGTCAGTGTATCAGCTGATTCCATTGTTGAAAGTTACAGCGAGTCTAGCGCTGGCATTTATTTTTACAGCTGTGAAGCACTATTTTTATTCGTACGTGATTTGTACTGAGTTAGTTACTAATATCCATTTTTGCTAAACAATCTTGTTGTTTACAATACTCATTGTTTCACAAATGCCAAATCACAAACAAACATTTCTTTTAGGTTATGTTATAGAAGCCAATGACCTTTACATCTTTAACTTGTTATCACTTCGTAAATGTCAGTGTAACTTGAAAACAATAATTACGTTGTATCAAATATTTTTAATTTTATGCAGAATTAATTTAAAAAATTTCGGTACGAAAATCACGATTTAACGTTTTAGTTTCATTACTATAAGATTATAATTCCTATTGGGTTTAACAATATAAAAGCAATGGCTTGTTCTAAATGAATGAATCAAATTAAGTTGTGCATCTGAAGATTTCGTTTACTGCTAATTTCTTTTTAACTCTTTCCATTATATTTAAATGAAATTTAAAATTGATCACCGTCAAGGAAAATATAGATTTTGAGATGAAAATTATGCAATGGACAGCACTTTTATGTTTGTTTTTTATCAAATAAGTTTAAACTTTTACACGAAAACTTTCATTGAAATTTAAAACAACACTCCTACATGATGAATATAATCTAAAATAAAAGTATTTGTTTTTAAGTAATTGCAATGGATCAGCACATATTGTTAAACATATATGTTATTTTTATTTGGACAAACATAACTGAGGTATAATATTAGAATCTTTATTTAACACAAATTCAGAACCTTGAATAAAATCAATGTTATGTCGTAATCAATGGTAAGGAATTATCCTTTTTCATAAAATTATAGATCTTAGCAAAGTGCTCTTGGATAAAATGTAGTATTTCCTTGGTGTTATTCTTATGAGAAGGTTAACAAACTCCATACCGGTAAACCCGTTCATCATATAGGCTAAATGAAAGGTTTGACAGGTATGCAGTTTAATGGTCAGTCTACAATATAAAATACCGAGATTTAGATTAAATTCCTGTTCACATGCTTAGCGTAAGCTGTGCTTGAAGTTCCGTAGGTGAACTTCACTGTTATGTTCTTACTGGTTGATTATATCTACATCATGTGCCAAGCACCCATAATCACAATAGTGCTTGTTTGCAAAATATGGACTACTTGCACTATCTGGTATTAAATTTTCTTAACGTTTCTTGAGCGAAAATTTGCCCAAGAATACAGAAAACTAACATTTTTTTGCTTTAAAAATATGTGGTTAAAACTACGACAATCGTAAATCTACACGGTAAACAAACACACTACTCCTGAATAACCGTGATCAGAAATGATAGAGCAATCTATGAATCGTAGGAGAAAGCCTGTTGCATTATTGTCACTACATAGTATTATGTTACGGGTAGCGTCAAATTTTACGTTACACCCATACTTCAACACAAACACAACTTTTTAAAATTCTTTTAATAATTTCTTAGACTACACCTGAAACATAATGCTAAGTACCGTAATATATTAGTGAATTATCTTTATAAACAGTCCTTTATTTATTATTTTAACAAAGGAAGTTTCATGACTCAAATCCCTTTAAATTTAAAACCGTCTTGGGGAAGCTTACGTGTTGTCTTAGTTACGATTTTACTGTAAATTCACATCTAAAAAAGCATTTTGCCACCAGCATTACTTCAACCTTACTCCTTTATGTTGATCATGGGATTACTTTTGGCTACGAACAACAATTGCGTTTTTACTGTTAGTGTCTGTCATCTGTTTCACCCATTACGCTGTTTCATATAACAGATTTACCCAAGTTTTGTTTAAAATTAGTCGAAATATTGTATTTAAAGAGTAAGTAACCACATTACACATTTTCACTCTTATTTCTGCCAAACTAGTTACATCTATCAGTTTCACAATTTGTGCGTGGAAGGAACAGTATACACTAATTGATTTACTAAATATATTATTCCATGGTTTGAATTCCATGTTTGCCTATTGTACTACTTCTAGGTAATTACTAAGTGGCGTATTTTTGTATAAAATTACAACGGAAAGGAGCTTATAGATCGGCTTCGTAAAATTGGCATATGAACTTCCCTTTTCATTTTGATTGCGCTGTTTACAAAAACATGGACTTCGACGAATTCTACTACATGACTAACGCTCTCTATCTTATTTAACAGTAGAATATAGTCAAGGTCAATACTAATCGCTTCGTGTACAGATTTTAGATCTAAGTGTAATATTGTGCTATAGTGGATATCACTCTTGTGCCACTATGGCTACTTTCGTTCATAACAAGCCTCCAGGAGCCCGTGGTGCCACGGCACTTGACGATTCTATATGTTTGCAAAGTGAGACCTACCAAGAGTCTCAGATAAATTCAAATATGTTGAAATTTAATAAATAGAGATATAATGAGATATCTGAAGCCTTTTTTATCGTAAAGCGATGTCAGCTCGCTGCATTGTATGTCGGTTTCCGGTAGGGCTTTCCCCCACCTCCTAGTTATCACGTTCTATCCCTTCATTTAGTAGGCAAAGAACTCGACGTATGGTAAAGATAAAGTGATACGTGATACAAGTGATACGTACACTTTCGTTCAACTTCCATACTAGGAATCGTTTTCATTTAACGGAAGTGTGGACGAGAATCACGAAGCGCGTGATAACAAATATGATCTCCCACCATAGCTACATTATGTATGGAAACTCGATTGCTCCACCTTGCTTTGAGATAGTGTGTAAACATCGTAGAGCACCCAATTGTGCATATGATGAGACAACGAGTATACCTCCTAATCTATATTTTGTAGTCTAGGCGTCCCTGATTTCAAAACGTTGTAAAGAGATAATTTTGAGCTTCTTCGTCCCACACTTGTTTTGGATCTCTTTAAAGAAATATGTTGCCAGATTATAGTAGTAAAGTCTGTGACAGCGTCAGATCCAGAAGCTGCACTAAGAGGAAGATGAACTGTAGCTAAACCAACATCTAAACTCTGATCAGTAGGTGTCCCCGGACTCTGTCCCCATATCTAACAGCTTCACTACCGATGGATGATATTTGTAAGGTCCGGTAAATGCATCTTGACACCACTCATTCCGCTGCTTCTGGACTAAGGACTGGTTAGTACGTGGATTAGCTGTGTTCCTCGTGGCAACACTTACCTCCCAATGGAAAAATGTCATGTCCGTTAGGCCAGCGTACCGTAAATTTAGACTCAAGCATTTTAATTTTAAATTGGACATATATTACATAGCAGTATCAAGCTTAAATAACTGTTTATTTAAAAAACCAGTAACAACAATTTGATGTATTTATGTTCTCTGAATTAGTGAAGATGTACGCATAAACATTTACTTCTCATACGTCAATGGATGGTTTGGTATCGTTATTTAAAGCGTAATTCCCGTTTACTGCATTACTATTCGCGTGAATTAAATCGGAGTGAATAAAAAACTCTGTGAAATGTAACTACTTTCCGTACGACTTAGCGTATCAATATAAAAAAGGTGAATATAATTATGTCATTCCACATTTTAATATTTACTTCTTAAGAATCAATTCAAGACCATTTCAGGGTTTTCAATTTTATTTAGCTTTCTACCTATATATAACTGGTTTATTCATCAAGTAAACTTTTTTGAACGCTTTTAACTAATATATGAAACTATATATAACTAATGAATTGGCTGTCACTGTAATGTCCAATGAAAGCAATGGGTTATAACAATTTTACGCTATCGAAGTTATTTTATGGGCTGCATACGTAATAGAAAGAAGTAACTATTTTTGCAGACCGTCATTTTTTGATCGAATTTGGATTCATGCGAAGCAAAATGTATAATTTTTTTAATTTGTTTGGAAAATTAGGAACTTTGTTGGTGACCAGCGGCATGTTTGGTGTGTTCGCGGCCGCGTAACCTCAGTGCTCAAGCACAATAGTTAAGAGGATTGTACTGTTGAATTTATAAACTCTGGGTACTCAACCGTGTACCCCGTTATGGCGTTTATATTATTGGATTTCACTCAACTGGATTTGATGAACTTCGGTATTTATAGGTGAGCAACTTACTTATTCGGGAATAAAGCAATGATTAAATTATATAAAACGCTCCCTGATATAACGTCGAAAAAGAGAAAAACAATGAAAACACTATACACTTTTCGTTCGGAATTTTAAGTGGGAAAATCAATCTGTATATACCAGATTGGTCTTCTACTGCGTTACCTAAGTGCCTTAAAAGCCTCATATTTTTGTGTATATAGGTTATATGTCCTATTACAATATCACTTTAACCTGTGTAAGCCGACACGGCCATTTTTGGTCCTCTACTAGTACAACACTACGTTACTTAACAGCTCAATAAGCTCTAGAGTCTGGTTATATATCGGTCATATCTTTTAGTACGATATAGCTTTACAGTATTTTCTCAGCATTAAACTTACGTGTTCGCAGATAATGGCATATAAGTATTTGTACCAATGTTTTAATCGCTCTTTAAAAGGTGGTTTGGATTACCACACGGAAAGTGTTTCATTATTTTCATCATATTCATAAGTCAATTAAAATAACTGCATCGTTTGATGCAAAGATATTCGAATTTAGAAATAACCATTTTTATTGTATCTTTTAATGTGCCCTGTTGTAAAACCGTCCAAATAATTACGTTTATAAAGGATAATTTATCTTAAAATACTTATGTTAATATCAACATACTTTAAGCCAATAAGAATATTTTGTAAAAAGTTTATCGCTACACCAAGATATTCCAAGTAACAACGATCAAGGCGGCTCGCTGCTCCTTTGATAACTTATCGCTTTTTATCCTACCAACCCGCCTAACCGGCCACTGTTGACAGGAATAGAATTTTATGCAATTAACGTTGGCCATTAGTTTCGCATTTTTGGTGCTGAACTTATAACGTGTAAAGTATATTTAATCTTAGAGTACCAACACGATTTTTTTTAACTAACAAAGTTTATCCTATATGTAGAAAAAAAAACTCCTGAATAAGTTACCACTCTTTTCTTAACCCCCAAACTGACTACTAGTGGTAGTTAGGAATTTCATTTTAATCCATTAAAGTCGGTGATCAGTTTCACTTTTAGCCATTATAGCAACTTTTCCCATTAATAAGTATAAAAATCTTTTTTAATCCTGAGATTTTATTTTTATAGTGTTTTAGTTATCAAGTTAGTACAGATGCCTCCAAGAATTGGTCTATTAACCGGAATCGTAATTATAATACAGTAACAACGACTATTTAAAGTAACCACCTTTTTACGTGTGGCTAAGCTGGTGCCTGTTGTAATATCCAATAATATCACTTCAGTGGAAGCTCCAAAGCTCCGGGTAATTCCCTAGCGTACAAGAACCACTTGTCTTGCCGCTCAATCACGACTGTTTGACATCGACCTCACAAATAGCATTATCATCTGTGATTGTAATTTTGTAACACTCTTAATCGAGAAGCTCAGTAACAACTGCGGTTATTTGTGACGCGTTATAAATAACTGTTTGTTTGTATGTTCAAGATAGGTAATTTATCACACCACAAAAGCTTAAAAACATTTAATTAGTAATTTTTAAGTGTAGAATGAATAATATGTGTTTAACTTTAGGAATGGGGCATGACTAAAATAGATTAATGAACTGGTTTAGTGCTATACATGTATGAATATATATATATATACGTTAAATTGTATAAATGGCAATTGCCTTATTTAATTGCAATAAGCATTGAATCACAAATATATATATTCCTATGACTAATACCATCCGATCGGTAAGTCGATGCCACTTTGTAACTATAAGATCTTTACTTTGTGTGTAGCCTTTTACAAACGATCGCTGAGAAAACCATGAATACTTATTCAAAGGAAAATTTTTTATTATATAAGTGATGAGTAGGTTACCTGGATTTAGTTGTATTAAATTTCGCCGAATTTAAAACAACATGTTAAAGAAATCTGTTATCAAATTGTTATCCATTCCTACTGAGGAAAAAGGAAGAAACAAAAATATAGAATATATAGAATATTATAATTCTGTAGGAAAAACTTTGTCTTGACTTGTTTCCAACTACCTTTCTCTATCTCTCACTAACCATCTTTATATAGAAGTAGAACTCAATAAATTACTTCATCAAATTAATACCCCTTTTATAAAAATATTTTGAGAAGTTTCCCAATCATATTTAGAAAAAAGATAAGTAGGTTTAAAAAAGTATAATAGCTTCAATTGAACTACAAGGAATTAACATCAAAGAAAAAAGACGCTTGACTAGTGGATTAAATAAAAACTGCTTTATGATCGAATCAAATTCAGTTCTTCTTGTTGGATCATCTTTTTCGAATATTTAGATAATTTTCGACACCAAATCTAATATAAATGACAGAAAATATAATTCAGTGGCGATTTGTTACGTTTCCATAGCAAACTTTTATATTTGTGAACTGTGGTTTCGTAAAGATTTTAAATTATATATCATATGCAATAAAAATATAAGCATTTTTCTTTAAGCACAATAGTTTTGAACATAATAGTAAACATAAATATGTTGCCACAAGTCAAGATAGCAAAGATAATGGGTCATGAGACCAGAAGTTACATGATGTGGGACTCAGATAGTGTTTCTTTAGGGAATTTAGAGAGTGTGAAAGAAGAGGAAAATAATGGAAGAAGGAAACGATGTTACAAGAAAGAAGCCTGGTGAATAAGTCTGAAACTTGTAGCGGGGATTAAAGAGGGTACATGGGCTTCGCCCTAATACCTCTCTCTCTTTACCTTATTTTCCCTTTTGCTAGCTCAAATGTTTGAAGAAAATGTTCAGAGCATGCGTTGTAACACCTAACTAGAAACCTTTATCCATTTTAAACTTAACCACATGAATTCTTAACTTATTTTTCTGCTTAAACGTCCTAAAATATGGACATAAACGTTAAGGGTCAAGACCTCTAAAAATTTCTAAGGTCGGTTTAAAATTTTATGCCTATGAAATTTAAATGTGTTTTAAAACCTGGATGCTTCAGTATAGGAATATTGACGTCTTAAGATCTAACATTTTGTTTTTAAGTTTATCGCTGAATAAAAGAGTGGCCTCTATTAAAAACGTATTATTAAAAATCTAATAAAAGGAAAACATCATATTCTAAGTAGGCTAATAAGAAAGAACGTAGAACTGATGCATGTATTTAGAGTTGATATATGCATTTATTCAGCTCTGTCCTATACCTGCACTGCGGCTGTCACGTTTGATGTCAGCAGGGAAGGGCTATCCGACTGAACAGTGATTGGACTCCGCTCCTAATCAATTCTTACGTAAGTCAGATTTCAAGAATTCATTTTTGTTAACATTATACCCTATATACAGGGTGTCCCAAAATTACAGGACCAAACTTCACCAAATTGTTCAGGAGGTCAAACTGAACGAAAAATTTTATATAATGTATAGTGCTATCTTACTTCGTTTACCTTAGATCGGCCATTTTGTTTTTTTACATACAATTGATTTTATTTTCAATACGGGTTTACCCTTGTATTGGCATAAATATTATGAACATGAAGTTATAAAAAAAATATTTTTTTACAATCTTATGCGTATTTTCAAAATGGCGGCCATTTAAAATATTTAAACTTAAATAACTTGAAAACCAACTGAAAAATTTGGTGAAGTTTGGTACTGTAATTTTGGGGCACCCAGTATAAACATTAATAGCTGAGTAATTTTATTTCCTTGTTTTGCTTATGTTTCTTGATTGTTAAACAAATTTTGCTTTAGAAAATACTTCAAATGCTTCCAAATTTAATTATTAAAACTTTCCCAAATAGCTACAATCTTCGTTTTTAATGTTTTTTATATGCAGAAATAATACTATCTGAGGAATTATAGAAAACGAGCTGATAGCTGCGATACCAACATTTTTGTTCACTCAACTCCCACATCTTAGATCAGTGAACAGACTGGCTGACTCCAATAATGTTAGGAAGCTATAGTTATCATCCTTATCCACCTAGAAAAATTCATGAAACTGCTAATTGAGAGAATTCTTGTAATTTTTACAGTAAACCCTTGTGTTGTTTCGAACATAATGAAGGTCAACAGCAAATACGAAAGAAATTAAACCAATGATTCTAAATTTCAAAGTCCATATGTACGGCACTTAAAAACGACAAGATGCAAATAGGTAGCAAAGGGCAGTCCTTAACGAATCGAACGGATTGTCCACGCCACGGATAAACCGATAAACCGTGTCCCCTCATTTTAATAATTCAACTACCTCTCACCTCCGTTCATCTCACCACGACTCGGACTCCGTTAATAGTTTGTGCATGAGCTGAATACTCTAATGTCATTTACTACTTATAAATCTGCAAAACGGTAAAACTGCTAAATGCTTGTACTAAGGTGACTTACTCGTTACCCTTAGAAAGACTACACTTAGTACTGTAATATTTTCAGTACAGCCATTCTCAAAGCAATACTGAAGGCACTTTCAAAAAGCGGTGAGTAAAAGAACTTACGGAGATGTCTAACTACACAGATATGATCAACGCAATCATCTAAAAATTCGAGTGAATACCTGTAGAACCACAGGGCTTTCCAGCAGGTAGAATTGTCCTACTAGCCCTACATCACGTATGCTAATGAATTCAATGGAACAAAAGAGCTAAAGCAGATTATATAAAAGCATTTCGTTTCTTAAAACAAAAAGCAGTATCGAGTATAGGTGCAGCTGAACGTTAATTATAGTTCAACGGATTCTAAATGACAAACCACGTTTCCTAGACACCGGGAACCTGGAGGAACAGGGTTTGATGATACGACACCATGTTCCATCATCAATTTCACATAAAAAACCTCCGTGAGTCTGGAAAACCCATCAAGCAACTCTTATGGCTTTAAAATTAAGAAAGAAAACGTGATTAATTTTATAAAGTCATAGCTAAATAATGTAATTTTTATTTATTTAAACAGTTACATTAGGATGTACATTTCTGCCATGAGATACTGCTCACTATCTCCTCTCATGGTGGATGTATAGTAGGATCACGGAAGGAGGTGCTCCAGTTCTCTATATTTAACGATCCTCAATATTCTATCACTCCGGAAGCTCCTCAGAAAGCACTTTAGGTTTACGTCAGTAAAGGTGTCAGCTTCGCATCCTGAAGTAAAAAAGAGAATATATAAGTTCGCGCTAAATTTGAGCTCGATACGTGCAGTAAGTGGAAATACGTAGAAATGCATCAATGTGAAAGAACCACAATTCGGCATAGCTTTGTTATAAATGTACAATTTAAAGTATATTTTTTTATGAATTAAAGTAGCAAAATCACTATATATATATATAGCGATTTTTGAGTGTGTGTGTGTCCATATATGTGTATGTATATATATATATATATTTACTGCACATTTTCGTTAAGTTAATAATAATATTATTTCAATTTCACTTCGAACCTACTCCTTGTGAGGGTTTTATTTAAAAAAAAAACAAGAAATATCTAAAAATAAGTAATGCATAACCAATATTTGCCAAGAGTTTAACTTTATAACATGTGTACTGGTATTTGTGTAATTTTTTGCAATCACTTTAAAATCTGACATCTGCTAATTCGATTCAAATTATATATTATATATATATATATATATATATATATATATATATATATATATATATATATATATATATATATATATGTATATAAAATTTATTAAAATGGAAAATTTAAATATAAATTGATATATAATTATATTTATATATCAAATAAAAGTCATCCTCTTACACACTACTAAATAGCTTACGTAATTCGAAGTTAAGTTAAGTTGAAGTTGAAGAATTAAGAAGAAACGTGAAATATTTGATGATGTTTTAGACGTCTAGTTACAAATTTCTTAGATCAAATTTCAAGATTAGGTTGGATTTCAAAGAGTCTTTTAGCTGAGGATTTAATTTGGATGGTTCAGTAAGGTAAGTGAACTGTTATGAATGTATAATTCCACATTTCTTACTCGTAATGTAACGGGATAAGATTTGTAGAATCTACACAGATCTTGATATTTCAGGAGTACGTGTGTTTTATTTGCATCGCTTCTTTCTAAGATTAAGATCTATATTTTGGTTAATGCACATAGAAAAAAAATAATTATGTTAGACTATTACACTAAAATGTATTACATTTATATATATATATATATATATATATATATATATATATATATATATATATATAAAATAAAAACTGCATATTAAGAAAAATAGGAACCTAATTGCTCATATGGGAACAGTAGCACATAATCTCACATAGTCATGTATCTGTTTTATGTTACTTTACTGAACTGTACTTAAAAGGAATTAAATGAGCATGAAGTAAAACATATCACAGGTAAATAGTATTTACCTTATGAATAACGCCTCTTGAATGCATACAACGATAAGTCTCGTAATGCTGCAAAACATGAAGGTGTTCAGTACCAGAACTTGAAAAATAACAAGACTAGACGATATAATTGAGTTTTTCAATGATTTCTTGTTGTCAGTTTTCAGGTTTGTGTGGAAATTTACACCTACTCCCTCCATCTGGTGCGGTGCTATACAAACATCCGTCTCTGCATCGTAAATCAGCCAATTTTTTATTTTTACCACAATAAAATCAACTTACCATGTATCCAAATCTCTGGCTCCACATGGCCAATTACCTTGATACTTCCATCCTTCAATTCATTGTTTCAATGTAGAGCCTTTCCTTTCCTCTCATCGAATTCCAAGTCATGGCTGAACATTCCATTACTAGATACAATATTCTTCAGAACTTACTACTTCACCTCCAACATTCCTGTATTGTACTTTAAGTCAAATTTTGTTTTGAAGTGATATGTTATATAACTTGCTTGTACGTCTTCTTGAACCCTTTTTCCTAACGTCCTGTCTGTTTTGAATTTATATCATACGCTATGCCACACCAGCTTCGTCGCTCTCAGGACAGCTTCCTTAACCGCTTAATTCTCAGCCACTACTCCGTACCGTTTTCGTCTTCAGTTTTGAATAGTACGTTGCCCATAATTCTGTTTACCCCCTTATAACCTATATACCGATCTGCAATAGCTTTACTAGCTACTTTATGTTCTACTTTATTTCCTCACTTTCTTTATAAACTTGCCTTGTCGTAACTAGCTTCGCCACAGGATTGCCCGGGCCTCTTATTTCTGTGTTTCTCGCTGCCTCTATCTTAACTGTTTTGGCATAAACATATTATAACTCCTACGATATCATACTGTTTATGTCTTCTCTAACTGTCCTCTTGACAGCTTCCTATATTAATAGTTAGTAGTATTCATGTTGCCGGTACAGGACGGTATAATAACATTGTAATTTTTTTATCGTCTAGTAGTCCAAATTCTGGTGGACAATTAAAACATCTTTCGCCAGCACAGCGGCATCTTTAGGTCTTCCATCATCTTATCGCAAGTATGAATGAAGAAATTTAAAAGACATAAAAACGAGACCTAACCATTGAATGATAAAATACATATCCATGTGAATTGCACACTTCTTTTATGAAAGAATGGCGGCAGTAGAGACGCCAGGAACACACCCTACACCTGATCTAGAACAGAGTCCACATTTGTCCAGTCGCGTCTAGACGAGCATCACGCGTGTCGCGGCCAGGATTGATCGGAGCGGGTTACGAGGTTTTAAACTTTATAAATTATGTGTTTGAAATAATTGTATTTATTGCTTCGTTCGTCTTGTATGTTTAATTAGTGTTATGGCAATTTTAAGTGTTATAAATTAAATATCATATATTTAACAACAGACCTAGAAATTTACACAGCAGAGATTATGATTTGCTTCATCTTTTAAAGTAAAACCATAAAGCAAAGTGTAGCGTTTTTAAAGCTACGTTGATTTATTTTTTTTATTAAAACTTAAATTAAATAAATATTTTGGGATCGAAATATTGGGACTTAATTTTAGATTAGATTGTGAAATGTCAGGGTAAAAACGAACATGTAATCCTTTGGCAAGTTAGTACTGGTAGTTTTAAATTGTTAGGAAGGCAGGTTGACTGCCTTGAATTGATTAGAACTTGTCTTGTTGCGAGTATTGTTCTCCTGGTTTGATACAGCTGGACCAATGAGAGAGCACCACGGATGTCCTGCAAAGTTGATTGAAAAGGGAAGTATTTAAGCGCCCGCTCATAATTTTCGCCCTTCTTTTGATTTTTTCGTGAGTAAAGTTAATTGCAGTGCGCCGTATTTCTTAAATTTTTCCGCGAGTGATTTTGAGGTAAGCACCAAATTTATCGTACGTTTTATTGAAATAGTCATCTTGATCTGATTTTAAATTAATTCTGTTGTCTTTTTTATAGGAAAAAATTAAATTCTAAGAAACTACAGAGCATTCTGAATAACTTATTCTCGAAGAACAATAGAGCATAATAGAATCATACAAGTTACATTTGGTTCATGCTTGCAAGAGAAGTGAATTAAAATTGAACTTTGTTAATAACTTTAACTAAGATTTGGAAAAGTAGTAATTTATTAATATTTAACTGGAACTGTTTTATTGTGAATTATTAATTGAAAATTAATTGAACTTTAATAATTTTTAGAGAGAGAGTTGTAATCTGAATTGCAGAGACTTGAAAGTTATGGTTCAAATAGTGTAAAGAGAAGTTTTAATTTTTATTTTGAATTTTGAGTGAACTTAGAAGTGAACATTTTTATTTTAGTTATTTCCAAGTGGTATTTCATTTTTATTTTAAAAGTTTATTATTTTATTTTAGAAGAGAGCTCTGATTTTTATTTTGATATATTTGATTAATATTTTTATTTCTTGCCAAAGGAATTTTTTAATTTACTAAACGGTTTGTCAATTCTTTGTGGAAAATGGAGCGATAAAAATTCTGAAACGTTGAACTGTTTAATTTGCCAGTTAAAAATAAATCCATTGTTTTATTTAGAACTGTGATTTTTATTTTAGACAAACCAGATAATATTTAATAGTTAACAAATTTAGTAATACATTTTACTTAATATTCACTAGGATCTTTACTAATCAAAAAATATTTTATATCGTCTTGGATGTATTATTGATGATTTAAATATTAATACTCTGGAATATTAATATCAACAATCCAAGTCGTTATACAAAGTATACCTTGTGCCCAATCAATTATCTTTGCATTACAGGACAAACAATGCAGTTCAACAACAGTAAGATCTTTATATAATCAAAAATTAATCGCTCTGATTAGAAATGAATTTTTTTTAATCTCTGACAATCTTGTTTATATTTGATCTATGAAATTTTTATATTTTAAATTTGTAGTATGTTAATGTCCTTTTAGTGTAACAGTATTTATGCACTTTTTTATTAAATTTTAGGCCATTGGAGAGAGGAACATAGGATACATTAGTGTTTATACACAGTTTTAGGAGGAATTTGTTAAATATATCCTGACCTGTACTAAAAACAGTTTCATATTTAGTCTTTAAAAATGCGTGGATTATACATACACGCTTGAACTCGGGTTGGCGCTTAATTAACTTTTTTTTCTATCAGCAATTTTTATCGTTACGTCGTAATACTGCTCCTAAGACGTAAATTTATCCCTTGGCTATATTAAGCTTCAAACGCTTTTTTTGTACAGCTCTTTCTATGCAGTAACGTGATAAGAACATTTGAAATACACTGGAACAGTTTCTAACTGCCCGCAATACAAACTTTTTAAAGTTGGATGTAATTTTATATCATGACTGAAATTCTCACGCGCGCGCGCGCGCCCACACACACACACACACACACACACACACACACACACACACACACACACATGTATTCAATATATTTTATATGTGTAATAGTAAAGTATTCAAAGTTCTTTTAAAGCATATCCAATTCCATTATTATTGTGATAAAATGTCGAAACTGTAATGTCGGCATTTAATCATCCCTTCTCCCAGTATCCTATATAGTCAAATATGTCAAATATGATTTATAGGACATTTATTTATTTAAAATTCATGATTACAAATGAGTAGCTTAAAACATTCATCGCTTATAAATGAATTATTTATGCTGTAATAACATTCTGTCTCAAAACTTTTACTTTCCCTTCAAGTTCTGAATTTCGTTAGTTAATTACTTTTTAAAGTGCATCTTTATGTTCCTTGCTTTCAATTCTAAGAATCATTTTAAGATAAGTAAACTACATAGTCGTACTTTATTTTGCCTTAAAAATTAGAAGTTTTCACCACGTACTCCCATTAAACGTTCTCAAAATCGAAACGGACAGAACCAGATATGTAAAGAAAACGCGATTAACTTGGAGAATAATACACAAAGAGTGATACTTTAAATACATCGCATATAAACGTTATATTTAAACTCAACAATAACAATTATATTTATATTGTGGTTAAAATGGATCCATAAAAAATGGTGTATGTAATTTTAGAACTGTAATTGTTATAGTAAATTTAAAGCTAAACTTTTCCTTCAACTAGCGAACGATATTGTTCAATAACAAATGCGCCTGAAATGAAAAACTTAATTATTTTAAGGTTATTATGCGTTTTCTCACAAATAATTAGTCTTATTACGGAGTTAGATACACCTAATCAACATACAGATTCAGAAATGACACATTTTACTCATCTCCCATTACACACTTTCATCAGATGAAGATCCAAGATGGAAACGATATTTATTGTATGGATTTTTCAAATGTTTTTATACAGTTAGTTTGGTTATTTAAACACGTGTGTAACTGAAAATACCCACAAAACGTAAAGGCTATGTGGTGTATTATATCCATCGCTGGTGGTCAAATAGAGTTATCCACTGCGAGCCAGTAAACGACACAATTCCTTTTTTAAATCAATATGATCACAGTATTTAAGATTTAAATACAGTTTATTCACTAAATTGAGAATACACCAACCAATACTAATAACTGTTTAATTTTTGAGACCTTTCGACAGCAAGGCTATCTTCATCAGAGTTTTGTGATACAATTTAGAGTCAACATCATCTTTCAGTTAAACACCAGAGATTCGTGTAAGGATGCTTTCAAGAAGTATGGATTGTTGTATCTGCCCTGTCTCTATGTATTAGAAGTTTCTCTGTACCATCAATCAAAATGTGATCTTATATAGGGTAGTGACATTCACTCTTATGAATCTAGAAGCAGGGAGAGCTATCACGCTCGACAGCATAGAACGGTAGTTTTTAAACGCTAGCCGTCACATGCTGGAGTCATATTTCCAATCGGCTCCCTGAATTACTTACACAGGCGGATGGTTTAAACCAATTTAAAGCTCTCCTGAAGCGACTACGGGTGTCAACTGCGTTTTCTTCTGTCGAAGAGTTCATGGTTGGCCGCTGGGATAATCGAAATTTAAATAAAGATTAATTCGCATGAATGTATGTTTGAATGTGTGGAGTTTCACTAATAATATAAAACTCACTCTTGCAATGCAATGTGTTATTGTTATAATTTAATAAATGAATTATTATTATTACTCTTATTGTTATTATTATTATTATTATTAGAGAACGTTATTATCATTCTGTCCGGAGATCCTTGAAAGTTTCGTCTCATCATCTTAGTGTGTCACTGACTGTTCTAAGGCAATTCGGCAATAATATATATATATATATATACATAATGTTAAATGTCATGTCTAACTTTATTCAATAACCATGTGAACTCAACAACAGAATTATCAAGTATCGGCGTGGAAGAGTAAGTTCTCGCCGATTTAACTCCCTCTAATGACAGAACTTATTTTCACAAAACTAAACTTGCAGATGTTGTTGAGTTCAGCTCCACTACACCTTCCTCTTGGCGCAGCGTCTGAAATCTAACGCTGTCACTGACTTTCAAACTTATTTTTTAATTATGTCATTTTATTTTATGCATTATACACTTTATTCGATATAATTAAGTTTTAAGAAAGAAGATTAAAACTAATAAAATGTGAAATTTTTAATGTTCTCATTTTTTCCGTAGTTTTAATAAATGGCAAATAATAAATTAAGATTTAGCAGTTAATAAAGAAGTGGAAGTAGAAGACAATATACTTGATTTTCGGTGTAAACACCGTTATATTTATTCAATATATACCCTTTCGTCAAAGTATTTCCATATTTATTTCAAATATGGAGTATTTCATATTAATTTTGATTAGTATGAAAGAATTTTATTTCATAAAATATTTTGTTATTATTAAATCATTCTAGTTCGTCAGTAAACCACACTGAATACGTAAGTGTCACTTTAAACAAAACAAGACAAATTCATCGTACAAAGTTTGAATGAAGTATGTACTTTAGAGCTGATATAAAGCCCGACTGGCCTGCCGAGCTTCTAAATGTTCCCCATTCACTAGATCCCCGGACATCTTCTGCAGAGATAATCCAGCCTCAAGCACCCGTTCCGAGGATGATGAGGTTTTGGCAACTCCGTCACAGCTAAAATTGACATCATCGGATCCTCTGCCGATCTCGGACCCGTTCATTTTCCGAGGCTAACTCAGTTAACTGCTCGGCCAACAACCTCTTTCACTTCATTACCGAGGTCCATATACCTTTTAACGCTTTAAATATAAATTATGGTTTCAATTCATATACTTTCTCACCACAATGATAAAAAGAGAAAACGTTCTAAAATTACCCCCTACATTGTTTAATTTTTCGGAAATAAAGAATTTTTATGCTACTTTTTCTTTAAAGCGCTGGATTATTTGTATTTTATTCTATCTCCAACAAAACAAGATATTAAGATAAATGTTTGCTTATGTATTGATCCATTTCAATAAGCTATGCTATCTATGTAGGTTTATACCATTGGTTCCAATACGTGTGTTAATTTTGCCGCAGAACAATTAAAATTAAATCATATTCAATTCAGATGAATATCTGCTTAGCTTTGGCGAAACCTAATATGGTTTCTGCTTCCGATGTTTATTTAAATAATTGTTTGTTTCCTAAAATTTTCTGTGTTTAATGTATCTAAATATAACAAATATGGTCTCAATAATTCAATTAATATTGTCGTGTTATCAAACAAAACTACACATTTTTTGTACTATTATTAGATACTCTTTAATTAATAAAGTAGATATTTAATGATAAATATCTTATGATGAAGGTTTACCATACTGTATGAAATCCAACGTTTCTACTTGTTGTAAATAATTAAATTCACTGAAAACCATTGAGGTACACGATTGATCTTTTTTTTATAAGTTAAATATCCTCCATAATAATCAGGACCAGTACTTATAGACTAGAAGATAAAACTTATAATGCTCATTATAAGATACATTTAGCTATATAAACCAAAACTATTAACGCGTTCGAACTCAGGGTAAGATAATTTATACAACTGAGTATTCACATCTTAAGAGGAGTATGACTACTTTCCCTGACTACTGCAGTGTGACTTTCATCATAATAATAAACCTACATGTTTGTTTTACTCATCAAGGGTCTGAAGGTTGAACGCTACTACACCTATTCTTCATATATCTTTAATCGTCTTGTAGCACCATAGTAACACTTTCTTGATGCTTTTATTAACAGTTTCTTCGATGATTTAATTCACAAAATGGAATCACTTTAAAATTTGTATGTACTTTCCTACCTTGTGTAGATAACTAAGATGTATTGATAAAAGATATGTATGTAAAGATATAATCTTTTAAATATAGTTTACGCTAATTATTTATTATTTTAATGATACTAATACACATAAACCCTTATTTATTGATTAATTTTAATACGTTATAAGATATAAAATAACAGTATAATAAGCGAAAAAGTTATTACATCGTTAACTATTAACAATTACGTCTAAAGTGCTATGATGAACCTACTAAAAATTATAAATACGGATATAGATAATTTTGAACTAAGGGACACTCTATTAAGTTCTTAAAGAAACTAACAGCCAAGCCAACACAAAACACATTGCCTGAAGCGTAAAATAGTTTTATTATATTTTAATATAACGATCTCCTTCTGGTGTAAAATTCAGTTTTCCATATCAACTATGTCGGAATTCAAATTTTCATACTGTCGTTTGATGACACTTTAATTTAATCAGCAGAGTGACTAAAGGGGATTGATTCTATAAAGCAACACTTCATTAATCAGCTACTGAGGACATGGTGGTGATTGACGAAGAGGGGGAGGGGGGAGTTGCAATAATCAAGTGTCTCTGAGCACGGGATAATGACACTCGTACGTCTCTTGATTCGTCTTGCGTTGATTAATATGGAGGAAAACTGGATTTAACTCTTCCAATGCTTGTAAAGGGGCAAAGTTGAGACGAAAAGGGTAATTACCTTTCATATAATTAACAACTTTTAAGTATTTATGTCAAGTATAGTAAGGATTATTTTTCACGTAAATTTATAATTTTGGAAGTTTAATTTAATTATTTGAAATAAACTAACGAACTTTTGTTGTAAACACGTATTAACTAGATATTCTTTCATCCGAAAAGTCTTTATCCCCCTACATAGTTGTAACATGTAAAATATAAAATGTTCCAATATTTGCTCTCATTTCTTGTGAATTTTGTGTTAAAATTCATCAATCCTTAATAATATTGTAATTGAAATATACGTGTTGACACGGAAATACCTCTTTTCCTAATTATTTGTAGGGTTAACATTTTTCTTACTGAAACAACGTAATGATTCTAAACGTTTAAAAATTTCTTTAGGACTTTAGAATGAAGCTTTATGACGTACTGTCGTGGATAAAACACAAACTCAGTACAATAGTAACAACCACCAGCCTTGATATTGTGAGGAACCAGGTAAACTATGAAAATATGTGTCAGTAAGGAAACAGAAATAAATATAGATAACAAAATATTACAATTAGTAGATTTTTCTAGCTTCCACATTAATTTAAAGCTGGTACTTGTGTATATTACCTAACAACTTGAGTTTAACCAAAAATGCACATATAAATATCCTTTCCCTATTGTCTGTGTTTCTGTTCATCACCCCACATGATCTAATGTATACTGGGCGACATATTGGGTCCACATTGATATAGCCGTAAGTGGCTAGATTAATTGAACACTCCTTGTTGATTTTGGTTGAAACTGATTAGATACCTTGGCTTCTAATTGAATCTTAATCAGCAACCTATACCTCTACGGTACTGTAACGTCTGAAAACACGCCTCAGGAAAATAACCATAATCGTACGAAATTTTAATATTCAAACATAATGATGTACTAATAATTTACTTTAGTAAGATTATAGAGCAATTGGTCAATTCATTTCATTCACTTTCATATCACCCAAAATATCGTCTACGGTAACAGTAAAGGATGATATTCCTAGGAGCATATTGTCTGACCTAATACCTTTTGGTTACCTAATACCTGAACTGACCTTTTGACCTGACTTGATGACCTGGTGAGAAATATATGGGACCCTCGCACTGCTGAAACTTCCGCTTTATACTCTATTGCATAAAGTATATCTTGTGAACGTAGACGTACTGTACATTAAAAAAGGTCTATGTTCTTAAATAATTATATTTATCTATATAAAAGAGATGTAGCGTAAAACACTCATCACTAAATTTATATCTCCGAAATGTTATTCTACACGTTTCGTCATTTGGGTAAGATACTCAATAAAGCTCCACGCCATATACGATAGCAAAATTTTAACATAATCAGGAAATAATTAAAATTCAGTTTCTATTTTCGTGAACTGGAAACATGTTTTTCTTAATAATTTAGCTTAGGAATTTTGATCATGCCATCAACATTAGTTATTTTGAAAGGATAACATAATAATTAGGACATGTGACATTGTTACGTGTTGCCATTGTTATGTGTTGCCATTGTAGTGTGTTGCCATTGTGAAGTTGTTATGTGTAAACATGATCCGACAACTGGTATGTCTCTACCTTCTCCTTCAGGTGTCAGTTCCCTCTTGTGTACTTCGCAGGCTGCAGGTTTCTATTCACAGAGTTGGTAATCTATCGCTACACTTTAAGTTTCTAATAAGGGATATTTTGGACAAACGATATGGCACTTTTCCTTCTCTTTACATTAGAGGTCAAATAAGGCACGAAACTGGCTAGTATCCGAAATTTATACTTCAATAGAGTAATAGTATTATATCCATGAGCTATCTCTCGGATAATTGGCGGTCAATAAGATAAATAACCATTTGGTCCATATTTATCTCAATCTTTTCCCAGCTGTAGATATTTTCAAATTCAAAAATTCATTCTATGAAAATATTAATTTGAGCTATAAACGATTCTCAAATCACTCCAAGGTTGGTGACGATTATGAGTTAAATCTCTGCTGCCGCACATCAATCCGTTACACTAGGCTAGGCTCGAAGCTACTTTTTGGCGTCAACAACCTATCATAATACTTTAGCATGTAACGTTTTAAAGTCTTTAAAGTACGTGTTTAGTACTATGTATACAACATTAGTAAACAGATATTTAATAAACGTTGAGTGTTATTTCATTGTTTGAAAAGATTAACACGAAGTTTTTGCAGTTTCATATTTGATGGTCGTAAGTTTTCCATGAGAAAATATCAAACCACCGTTAATACTCAGAGCATAGCGCTGTTGAATAGTATTCGACCCCAGTAAACCTCTTGAAACAGCGTTTTGCATTAGCTCCAGAAGGTGCCTACCAAGACTTCTATTATGATTACTTCCACCGGAATCAGTAACGCCAATCCCGTATTCTATTTCTCTGTATTATTTTTTACTCATTTCACATGTTTTCCACTGCACGACTAAGATCATGGAACAGTAAGTTAAAAATATTTCTGGTCGGATTACCATCGTGTATAATGCATGCTTATGTAGAAACTAGCCATCGCAACCTCCCATAAGCATTTTTATCCATCATATATATCCTATATATAAAATTCTTGTGTCATAATGTTAGTTACCGTACTTTTGCGAAACCACTTCACCAAATTTTATATGCATGTTCATTAGATCTGAGAATCGGCTACTATCTATTTTTCAAACCCCGAAGTGTTTCAGGGTGGTCCACCAATTAAATTCAGATCACAGTTTTCAAAGCGCATGCATATTGGAAACTACAAATACGAGACAGTTACGTTTGTTACATAGCCAAACACTATTTCAAGGCGCTAAGTTAAGATGTATATTTGTGTTTAAAATAAATTATCTATGGTTGAATTTAAAGCTTGAACTTTAGACCACTTTATAATAAAGTACATGTACGTGTACCTTGCGTATTTTTTAATTTTGTAGTTTTTTACAGAACAGTTCTAAATGTTCTAAAATATTAACAATACTTAGCAGTAAAAAGGAAACAAACGCGTAGAAGTATTGTTTTTCACACGGGCAATTATATGTGGCATGCTATCGAGTGGGCAAACCATTCAGTTTGTTTGTGTTAGCTAAAGATTGGCTAGCAAAACTTATTGTATAATCCATTGCGTTAAGGAATTGATGTTGTAATTAGTAATACTATCATATGTATCATATATGATAATTATCTATACATAATAAATTGTATTAAATTAGAAAATATGAATGTTTAATGTTTTGTAACTTTTATATTCCATCATCGTTTACAGCACTCCACTTTTCTTCCATTCATGCACCACAATTCGCACATTCTAATAAGAATTTATATGACAAAACAACGTTTTCCAGGTCAGCTAGTAATAATATATACGAATGAAGTTGTTTCAATCGTAATTTTCTTGAACCTTACTCACAACTGCGTGATATGCCTTTTGTCAGTTTTCAGTTTTACGTACAGCAGATGATGTTGCGTGTTGCCGGGTTGTCACTGCTGTTACTTTACTGGGACGACTTTGGGTCTAACAGAGAAAACTGAACAGTCGTGAAAAACGTTTATGCCATGTATTTATTCGTGTATTTTGACAATGTGCTCGTATTAGAATGATGTGCTTACTTAACTGTAAAGTTCTAGCTACGATTAAACTAGTTTGTTTGTTTGTAGTCTATAAATCAATGTAAGATTAAACCGAAATAATTGTTAGCGTAATATAATAATAATATAAAATGTTTAGTTTGTTACTATCAGTCCACTTTGTATTTTTACGTCTATATTTTAGACACAAACTACGCGTAAATACACAAATTTCCAATTTAAACACTTTTCCAAATTTGTTGAAATCCGATTTACATTTCTTTGAATATGTATAATGTAAAAATAACTAAACAGATGTAAGAAAATTGTGATCTACTATAATATATCCATTATTTCTTTGAGATAAACCATTTTTATAAATACTACTAATGACAAATAAGTTATCAATGGTTATGCCCTCAGCAGGTTGTGGAAAACGAGAATGCGTCTTGCTTTTATTAAGCAAAAATTAATAACTTACTATTAGAAGGCAATAGCTCTATTGGGAAAGAATGAATTGCTGTATAGAATGTAAAAAGTTGTTTAAATTATATTATAACAATACTTTTATATGACTTTAGTGTTATAATATAAATAAATTTATTATATAAAATAATTTATTCCTCAGTTTTAATTAAAAATTATTTTCAAAACATTTACGTAGCTAACTTTAGGAACTATAAATTTTGATTAAGCATTTTTATTTACAAAAGTGTGAGTTAGAATTTTTTCAATCCGTGAAAGGTTTTCGGATTATTTCCTTATACATAAGTACGACAGTAAAATGTTGTAAACCAAGCACGAAGTATCCGTTGTTTGAGTAATATTAGGACGCATAAAGTGTAGAATATTATAACAGTTACCGTGAAATGTGCAACACACCCTGGAGGTAATTGTGAATAATTCAGTGCAGACTCCCCTCTATCAGAATCAAAACATTTCAAGAGCATTATGTTCTTTACTGTCTAATAACCTACCTCATTATGTGGATTCTGTTCGTTCGAGGATTATACGACTATTATTCAATCGACACTTCTATCATATGACACTTCTAAGTTAATGAGGATCTTGGATTGAAATTGCATTATAAATTTGATTAGTGTAAATCATCGCATATTTCTTTTTATTTGAGGACTTTATAATTTATATTTAACTATTATTAAAATACTTTTTTGGAACAAGTACATCTGCAAGTATTGAAAGTGTTCCAAATTTAAAGTTTTTAAAGTACAGAGAAGGGTTTGATTTTGTAAGAAATTAGACGATCTGAACTGTAACTTTTAGTGCTATATTTCAGGGTGTGTGTGTGTGTTTGTGTGTGTGTGTGTGTGTGTGTGTGTGTGTGTGTGTGTGTGTGTGTGTGTTCACAGTTCACAGTTCACAAAAATCTTTATTTACCAGAAAGTTTACAAAAAAAATACAATTCCATGTGCTACACAAAGCACGTGTGGAAAAGGAAAACAAGTTCTTTTTTAATATATTGGCATTATATATACATTTTACATACAGTTGGCAAAGTACATTTAAAGCCTATTCAGTCTCTTTTGGCAGAAGGTGAACTTAAAATTAAATGTGTGTCTGTATGTGTATGTGTGTGTGTGTGTGTGTGTGTGTGTGTGTGTGTGTGTGTGTGTGTGTGTGTGTGTGTGTGTGTGTGTGTGTGTGTGTGTGTGTGTGTGTGTGTGTGTGTGTGTGTGTGTGTGTGTGTGTGTCAAAGTCAAAGTCAAAAAGTCAAAAATCTTTTATTCAATAAATTACAAATCTGACAATGTTTCCTACACCCAAGCACCCAAAAGGGCGCACAATCTGTTGTACTGTAAGTTTTCTCTGTTAACTGTTTCATCAGTTATCATTTTATAGTATTGTATATGTTATATCGCTGTAGTCTATTTGTTGTTATAACTTTATAGTTTATGTCCTGTTATTCATTATATAGTCTATCTGTTGTTATAACTTTATAGTATATGTCCTGTTATTCATTATGTAGTCTATCTGTTGTTATCACTTTATAGTTTATGTCTTGTTATTCATTATATAGTCTATCTGTTGTTATCACTTTATAGTTTATATCTTGTTATATTGTTATATTACATTTCCTTGTTATTTATTACATAGTCTAACTGATTTTATTACTTTAGCTTACGCCCCTGTTATCACATTATAGAATATATCCTTGTTAATTAATATAAAGTCTACAGATTGTGTTTTATAAAAATTATTTTTAAGAGAGTGTGGAGCATACTCCTAGTGCATGGTCCAGAACAGGATGTTGGCGCGGTTATGGGGGTATAAATTATATAACCTATAAATAATTGTTTAATGTTATATTGTTGTGTTGTATTGTTGTTGTATTGTTGTGTGTGTGTGTGTGTGTGTGTGTGTGTGTGTGTGTGTGTGTGTGTGTGTGTGTGTGTGTGTGTGTGTGTGTGTGTGTGTGTGTGTGTGTGTGTGTGTGTGTGTGTGTGTGTGTGTGTGTGTGTGTGTGTGTGTGTGTGTGTGTGTGTGTGTGTGTGTGTGTGTGTGTGTGTGTGTGTGTGTGTGTGTGTGTGTGTGTGTGTGTGTGTGTGTGTGTGTGTGTGTGTGTGTGTGTGTGTGTGTGTGTGTGTGTGTGTGTGTGTGTGTGTGTGTGTGTGTGTGTGTGTGTGTGTGTGTGTGTGTGTGTGTGTGTGTGTGTGTGTGTGTGTGTGTGTGTGTGTGTGTGTGTGTGTGTGTGTGTGTGTGTGTGTGTGTGTGTGTGTGTGTGTGTGTGTGTGTGTGTGTGTGTGTGTGTGTGTGTGTGTGTGTGTGTGTGTGATACAACTATATCCAGGTTCTAATCCCAGCGGAACGAGTCTATTTCAATGAAAATGTTTCTTTCAATTATATTAGTCTATTACCACTTATACAATTTTCAATGAATATTCAAAACTTGTTTAAAGTTACTGAGTCCCGACGCAGTGAGTACATTTATTCATCAATATTTTTTAAATTGAATATATACATGCGTAAATTTAATGTACCTAATTTGGAATAGTTATACACTTAACAATAAACAGGAACACTATAATAATTGTTATCACAATTTTACTACATATCCCTAAAACTTCACCACTAACATTTACGCAAATAATGAATGCAGTAATCACCATTAGTAAGTATTCAATGCATTAATCAATATGTTACAACAAATTATTTATAATATATGATAACATTAGGTAAATCTAAATAAAACTGTGCATTGTATACAAGCTTAATCGACTATAGTCAATTGGCATTCCTTAGTAACCCAAGTATGATTTTTCCTCTATTAAATATTTTTCAGTATTAAATACAGAATGCAGTAATCATAATAAGTAAGTCTTACATGCATTAATAAATATACATATGCTTCAACAAAGTATTTATAATATGTGATAACATTAAGGGAAATCTAAATAAAACTGCGTATCGTATACAAGTTTACTCGACTATAGTCAATACGTTTCTTGGCAATTGAGCCGGGCTCAGTTTGGACATTTTTTGTCTTTTACCTTTCCCACCTCGGCCACTTTTGTCAGTCGGTGGGGGAGTCACTCCGTCAAAGTATTGATTATTTTCTGCCTGGATGGACTGATTGGTCGAGGTCAGGTGGTTGACCTTGACTGATTACGGACCAGCTGTTTACCGGCAGCGGCTACTGTTCGGAGCGGTCGGACACGTTCGGCAGAAGCGACTTGATTCTCTGGCTGTTCACTGCTCGTCCTGATGCCCATGGCTGGCTAACTCTACTACTTTCGGGCAGGTAATTGTTTTTCTCTTTTACTCTCTTAACTTAATATTGTTGGCGGTTTTTCTCTCCCACCCAGACACATATTTTCGTTGTTTAGTTAAATGTAGCTTATTTATTATTTTCTAAATTGTGCTCATTGTGTACGTTTTCGTGTCGCAAAGTGTTCTATCCTGTCTTTCGTAACGTTCTAAATTGTTAATTTATTAACTATGCCAGTTAAGTTTATTATATTTTCGCGCCGTGCTTTCTAATTGATCCGTTCGGCGAACGGAAATTATTTATTCCGTGTACACGCTTTGTCTTTATTTAGTGTAAGCGAGACGGTACAGACTTTGCAAATTTCGTTACCTCCTGTCTATTTTCGCTAACTCGGGACAAAATGGTAGCAGAGCGTGGTTGCGTGTTTTTACCCTCTGCGGGCCCGGGTTTTGTTTTGCCACTGGTGGTGAGAGGGATGAGTTGGAGTTGTTAGTTTGTGACTTCCTGCGCCTGTGCCGTCTCGCTGTGCTATTTTTCGCCGATCAACAGGAAGTGTGTGAACTTGTTCATTATTTTCTGATTATTGTTACTTGTGTGTTTTTGTTATACCTTGTCTTCGTTGTTTTTTTTTTGTCCTGGTTTTGTTCTGGTACGGCGTAGTGTTTTGTTGTGGTATTTTTGGATTCGCTGCCGTGTTTCGTGGACGGCAGGAATTTTGGGGACCCTGCTGAGAGTGTTGCTCACTGCGTTATTCTCTTGTCGCCTTAGTTATATTGCTTAGTTTGTCGTTGACTTCGAGTCAATGTGTGTTACTTGTTAGTCTGTGTCTTTTATTTATTTATCATGCCTGTCTCTCTGGTGCCTAAGTACTTATTGAAGGATTTTGAGTTTTTGGCTCGTGGGCTTACTCCGGGTTCCGACTGCGTGTCCATGCGGAAGCAACTGTGGGATAATATGGTCCTGGACACGACCTGGCCTAGAGATTTGACGTTCCAGAAGCAGAGGCCTATTTTGGAGGCTAAGTTGGAGACTTTTGAGAATAGTCAGGAGGACTGGTTGGAGTCGCCGCCTACTGGCCGAGAGAGGGCTAGGTATTTGTCCCGGCTTACCCATCTACATATGAGGCTGTCGCTACTTAGAGCCAAGCTTTCTAGTTCTGGTGATAAGGAGTGGTTGGAGGAACGCATCACCTTGGTTGACGGCCTGCTGACTGTACTCGAGAGGGACGAGGGGGCAAAGGCTCCTGAAAAAACTTTGTCTGCGGTTGACTCTGCTGCGGCTGTTAAGGGTGAATGCCGGATCCCTGGGTCAGTTGTTGCAGATTTTGATGTGGGCGAGGCGTCGGGGGTGTCTGGTGTGGACGGGGCCCGGGGGCCTGTGACCCAAATGCCTGCTGGATCTGGAGGACTGGGGACTGTGGTGACGGGATCCTTTGTTCAGTATCACAAGCTTCCAAACCCACTTACCCCGTGGGTTACTGCAGCGACTACCTACGGTGGATGGTCTAGATACTGAAGCCTTGCTGCGGTTTCTAACTGAGATCCTGCGACTGCATGACTTGCCTGGTCTTCAGGGAGCGAGCTTCCTGCATGTCATCTCTCCGTTTTGTAGGCCACCTTTGGGTGACTGTCTGGTTCGATTTCTTCAGAGGGGTGGTACCCTGAATGATTTTCATAGGGAGGCATTGGATTTCTTTGTTCCTGGTCCGTTGAGGGAACGTCTCCGTATGGAGAAATTCTTTAGGCCTCAGGGTTACGAAGAGAGTTTGGCTAAGTTTGTGGCCGAGGTGAGGGACACTGGTAGGGTGTTAAGGATCGATATCCCCGAAAGTACTGTGGTCACCACCATTCTTCAGGGTCTCAATCCTGAAGAGAGGTCTCGTCTGGTTTTTGCTGGTCGCCCTTCCACCTTTTCTGAACTGGACCGTCTGTGCATTGCTTCGCACAGCGTGCAGTTTGCTGACCGGCAGAGGGCGGAGAGGAACATTCATCGTTCCATCCAGCCCTCCAGGGCTGTCACGGCCGTACAGAATCCCGCGGCTGTCTTACTCAGGTGGGCTTCATCCACCCATCTGCTATGCCTGTGGTGAACGAGGTCATACTCGTCGGGAGTGTCCTAGGAGATATCGCACTGGTCCAAAAAAACTAGATCAAAGGGGGGTTTTATCTGAAGTTCTCCCGAAGTTAAGAAAGAATTTCAAAAAAATAGTACCTTTGCGAAAAATTTGATTAATAGTTTGGACACTATGAGCCTAACAGAAAAGGGAAACCTACGGCTTAGTACAGCATCTTCGGTGTGCCCGTATATCAATATCTTAGTGGGAGACTCAGTGC